>NC_087158.1:2840000-2845000 GCF_035594125.1 Scylla paramamosain | reverse complement strand
GACAAAAATTTCAAAGAAGTAGAATCAAGTTGATGATGATGAATGTGGCGGTGGCGGCGGTGGCGGTGGCGGCGATGGTGGTGGTGGTGGTGGTGGTGGTGGTGGTGGTGGTACTTTTGTTGGGTTCACGAGATGTTCTATACGTCAAGAGGAGGAGGAGGAATAGGAAAAGGAGGAGGAGGAGGAGGAGGAGGAGGAGGAGGGGTAGAGTGGGAATAAGTTGAGATAAGATTATAGATAATGAAAGAGAAAGGGAGAAGGAAGAGAGGAGGAGGAGGAGGAGGAGGAGGAGGAGGAGGAGGAGGAGGAGGAGGAGGAGGAGGAGGAGGAGGAGGAGTAGAAGGAGGAAGAGGAGGAGGAGGAGACTGCAAGAGAAGATTGATGTGTTTTTCTTTTAATCTGGACAACCTCCTCCTCCTCCTCCTCCTCCTCCTCCTCCTCCTCCTCCTCCTCCTCCTCCTCCTCCTCCTCCTCCTCCTCCTCCTCCCCCTACCAAGAACGTCACATTTTTACCTCCATCCCTCCTCCCTTTTATCACACATTTTCTCCCTGTCTTAATTCCTCTCTCTCTCTCTCTCTCTCTCTCTCTCTCTCTCTCTCTCTCTCTCTCTCTCTCTCTCTCTCTCTCTCTCTCTCTCTCTCTCTCTCTCTCTCTTTTACTGTAGAGATTATGTGAAATTAAGAGAAAATGATAGAGTAAAAGGAGATGAAGAAGAGGAAAATGAGGAGGAAAAGATGAGGGAAAGGAGAAAGAGGAGGAGGAGGAGGAGGAGGAGGGGGAAAAAAAAGTGGCGGGGGAGAAAGAAGGAGTAGGAGTAAGAGAAAGTGGACAAGCAAGAAGAAGAAGAAGAAATAAGAAGGAAAGAAAGACGAGGAGTGGGAGGAGGAAGAAGATGAAAACAGAAGGAAAAAAAAAAAAGGAAGAGGAAGAAGATAAGGAAGGAGAACAAGAACAAAAAAACAAGAACAAGAATAAGACGAAGACGACGAGAAAGTGGAGGAAGAAGAAGGAGAGAGGAGCAGGAGGAGGAGGAGGAGGAGGAGGAGGAGGAGGAGGAAGAAGAAGAAGGCGTCCCAATGATTTATCTCTCCCTCGCCGCTCCTTGCCTCTGCAGGAGGGATGCAGAGCTGTACAAGGAGACCAGATCGCCCAACAGCAGGATCAGACGCCTCATGACCACGCGCTGCAGCCTCTGTCCATTGCACGTCCTTCTGTCCTAGCTGAGAGAGAGAGAGAGAGAGAGAGAGAGAGAGAGAGAGAGAGAGAGAGAGAGAGAGAGAGAGAGAGGATACTGACACTAGAAAGACGAGAGAGGAAAAAGAAAAACGTACTGAAAATATACTTTTGCATGTGAGAGAGAGAGAGAGAGAGAGAGAGAGAGAGAGAGAGAGAGAGAGAGAGAGAGAGAGAGAGAGAGAGAGAGAGAGAGTTTGACACTAGAAATAAGTATAATAATTACGAATAATTAACGAAAATGAGACAAGAAAGGTAAAAGAAAAAAACGTACTTTAAAAAATATCTGCTTTTCAAGAGAGAGAGAGAGAGAGAGAGAGAGAGAGAGAGAGAGAGAGAGAGAGAGAGAGAGAGAGAGATTAACGACACTTTGATGCTAGAAAGACGAATAATACTTACTAATTAATGAAAACAGGCAAAAAATAAAAAAATAAATAAATATACTTTAAAATATTTACTTTTCAAGAGAGAGAGAGAGAGAGAGAGAGAGAGAGAGAGAGAGAGAGAGAGAGAGAGAGAGAGAGAGGGAGAGTCATCATTAAGTAGTCAGTGTCGGGTCAATGGGAAACTTTTAAAAGATTATAATTATGAATAAGGACAACAGGTGGAAATATCACTAACTAATCTTATACACCATTACTGCCACGTTCCTGCTGTTTCCCTTGTTTCCTTATATACATTTCCCCCTCCCTTACCCCTTCCCTTCCCCTCTCCCTCCCCATCTCCCTTTCCCATGATATAGATACGAGTATGACAGTTTTGTAGAGAAGACAGTAAGAGCATTGTGTGTTGTTCTCCTTGCTACAAAATTTTACAGAATACATAAATGATGGTAAGATACATGAATGATACGTAATACTTAATGGACAGCCTGTCAGAATTAAAAAAAAATAAAATGAAATACATAATTCAGATGGTTTGCGTTTGAGAGAGAGAGAGAGAGAGAGAGAGAGAGAGAGAGAGAGAGAGAGAGAGAGAGAGAGAGAGAGAGAGAGAGAGAGTAGGCAGTAGGATATTGTCACGTGTAAGAAAGGAGTAGAAAAGAGAATATAAATGAAAACGGAAAAGAATCAAAGCAAAATAAAGGAAAAAAGAAGGAAAAATAAAGGAAAAACGTGAAGAATAGCAACAAGAAGAAAAAAAACGACAGAAATAAAGAAAGAACTGAAGGAAGAAAGGAGATAGATAAATAGATAGAGACATATTGATACATTGACAGACAGAGAGAGAGAGAGAGAGAAAAAAAGAGACCGACAGACAGACAGACAGACAGACAGTGAGGCCCTTCAATAAGTTATACACGAAAGAGACATTTTATTCATTATCCTCGTATTAAAAAAAGGTGTGCTTGTATAATTGGTAGCGTGTATGCCTGGCGCTTTCAATATACACTTAAATGTTTTGCCTGCCAGCTTCATTCTGTCATGCTAATGGGAGGGTCTGAAAGGTTACGCGGAATCCAATATCTTTATACTCTCTCTCTCTCTCTCTCTCTCTCTCTCTCTCTCTCTCTCTCTCTCTCTCTCTCTCTCTCTCTCTCTCTCTCTCTCTCTCTCTGTCTTGTTCCTCTGTAATTTCTTTTTTTGTGTGTTTTTTTCTTCCTCTCTTTATTTCCCTTTTGTTTTGTTTTCCCTTTTTTTTATCCTTCATTGGCTTTGATTTTTTTCTTTTTTTCTTTTTTTATTCTTTCTTTTCTGTTCCATTTTAATTCCTCCTTTTTTTTCTCTCTCTCCTCTTCCTCCTCCTCCTCTTCCTCACTGTTACCTCACCTGTTTATAAAGTTTCCTCTCTCACTCTCTCTCTCTCTCTCTCTCTCTCTCTCTCTCTCTCTCTCTCTCTCTCTCTCTCTCTCTCTCTCTCTCTCTCTCTCTCTCTCTCTCTCTCTCTCTGTTTATTGTTTTCGTAAAAGATGGAAAATTACGTTTGGCAGTCTTCTCTCTCTCTCTCTCTCTCTCTCTCTCTCTCTCTCTCTCTCTCTCTCTCTCTCTCTCTCTCTCTCTCTCTCTCTCTCTCTCTCTCTCTCTCTTCCTTTGTATTCTTTTCTCTTTTCTCTTTTTTCGTTTTTCTTTTCTTTTTTCATTTCGTTTCTTTTATCATCTCCATTCTCGTCCCTTCTTTCTTTTTCTCTTCTTATATTTCTTCTTTCTTCTTCTCTCTTCTCTTCTCTTATGCTCTCTTCTTCTCTTCTTATTTTCTCTTCTTTCCTCTTCGTTTCTCTTCTCTCCTTTTCTCTTTTTCATCTCTTCTCTCCTCTCCTCTCCTTCTCTCTCCTCTCTTCTCTTCTCTTCTCTTCTCTTCTCCTTTCCTCTTCTTTTTTTCTTCTCTCTTCTTGTCTTCTTTTTCTCTTGTCTTCTTGTAGTGGAGTCTTGTTTAAGAGAGAGAGAGAGAGAGAGAGAGAGAGAGAGAGAGAGAGAGAGAGAGAGAGAGAGAGAGAGAGAGAGAGAGAGAACAAGAGCAGTAATGAAGTGAAGGAAGAGGAATGCAAGAGGAAGAGAGACAGCAATTGTGTGTTTTGAAGAGGAACTGTTTCTTCTTCCTCTTGTGTTTGTTGTCATTTGGCAGCAGGGAAGATTCTCTCTCTCTCTCTCTCTCTCTCTCTCTCTCTCTCTCTCTCTCTCTCTCTCTCTCTCTCTCTCTCTCTCTCTCTCTCTCTCTCTCTCTCTCTCTCTCTCTCTCTTTAAAATGTCATTCACCAAGTTAATTTATCAGTCAGTCATTCAGTTGGTCAGTTAGTTAATCAGTTAGTTGGTTTGTCAGTCAGTCAGTCAGTCATACAGTCAGTCAGTCAGTCAGTCAGTCATACAGTCAGTCAGTTAGTCAGCCATTCAGTCAACCAGTTAGTCAGTCAGGCAATCTGTCAGACAGTCACTCAGTCAGTCATTTAGTCAGGCAGCGAGGAAGTCAGTCAGTCAGTCAGTCAGTCAGTCAGTCAGTCAGTCAGTCAGTCAGTCAGTGAGGCACGCAAGCAAAATGCCATTAAGATTAACACATTTGGAGAAGGAGGAGGAGGAGGAGGAGGAGGAGGAGGAGGAGGAGGAGGAGGAGGAGGAGGAGGAGGAGGAAGAAGAAGAAGAAGAAGAAGAAGAAGAAGAAGAAGAAGAAGAAGAAGAAGAAGAAGAAGAAGAAGAAGAAGAACAGCAATAATAATAAGAAAAACAAGAAGAGGAAGAAAAAGAGGGATAATGACGATAACAAATTGAAGAAAGAAATGGAGGATAATGAAAGAGAGAGGAAAAGAAAAGAAAAATAACAAAAAATGGAAGGAAGGAAAAATAAGCGAAAAAAAAAATGTTAGGTGTTCTGACAAGTGCGAAGAAGAAGAGGAAGAGGAGGAAAAGAGGAAGAGGAAGAGGTAGTTACCTTCAGTTTTCAAGAGTGACGTTTTACGAAATACGTCACCTTTTTCTGTCACGAGGGACGAGGGAGGAGAGAGGAAAGTGGATGATGAGGGGGAAGAGAGAGGTGAAGAGATGATGGAGAGTAGGGAGGAGCAGCAGGAGGAGGAGGAGGAGGAGGAGGAGGAGGAGGAGGAGGAGGAGAAAGGCAAGTGGATAATGGAGGTGCAGGTGGAGTTGGAGGAGAGAATGAGAAGTTGGAGGGAAGGGGGAAGGGTAGGAAAGAGTAGGAAAAAAATTATGATGGGGGATAAAGAATGGAGGGAGAAGAGAAAGGAGAGAGAGAAAAAAAAATAGGAAGAACAGTCCGTCAGATGAACAATAGGATAATGATTTCACAGATGAGATGACCAGGCACACACACACACACA
>NC_087158.1:2827500-2832500 GCF_035594125.1 Scylla paramamosain | reverse complement strand
AGGAAGGGAAAAAAAATTACCCCATGCACATTTAAGCAACAGGGAAACAAGGAAAAAAGGAAATAACACACACTGCACACACGTAAGGAAAAGGAAAAGTCGGAAAATAAGGAAATAAATGGAGGAAAGGGAAAAAAATACAAACTTTAGGCACATAAAGGGAAAAAAGGGAAAAAAGGAAAATATTTTAGTCAGTATTTTTATTTTAAGTTTCCAGTTTCCACTCACAGACACGCCACTAACTTTCCCTCTTTTTCCCTCCCGCAGGTGAGTGGCAGCGCAAAGGTGAGACGCCCTCCTCCACCTCCTCCACCTCCTCCACTTTCCCTCCCTTCACCTCCTCCATTTTTTATCCTCCACCCATCTCTATCTTTCCTCTACCCTTGTCTCTTTCCTCCTCCCTTGTCTCTTTCCATCCATCTTCCTCGTTAACTTATTCCTCCACTTTCTCTCCACTCTTTCTTACTCTCCACCTCCCTCCCTCCCTCTCCATCTCCTCCATTTTCCTTTCTCTTCTCCGCTGTCTATTTCTCCTCCACCCCTGTGTTTCTCCATCCTTCTCTATTTCATCTTCTCCATCTTTCTTCCATCTCTTTCCATTTTCTTCCTTTCATTGCACCAAACTTTCTTCTTTCTCCTCTCTTTCTTCACTCCTCTCTTTCTTCACTCTCCATTTTTCTCCATTCTCTCTCTCTCTCTCTCTCTCTCTCTCTCTCTCTCTCTCTCTCTCTCTCTCTCTCTCTCTCTCTCTCTCTCTCTCTCTCTCTCTCTCTCTCTCTCTCTCTCTCTCTTCTTTACCTTTCATCTTTCACTTGTCTCTATCACTTCTTCTTTCATTCTTTTTTTTTCACCTTTTTTCCGTTTTTTTTTCTTCTCCACCTTTCTTTCCTTCGATATCCACACTCCTCCACCCTCCTAAACTTTTCCTCTTCTACCTTCGTCAATTTTCCCTCCGCCTTCTCTCCACCACTCCCCAAAGTATATCCTCCTCCACTTGTTCCACCTTCCCTCCACTCTTCCACCTTGCCTTACTCCACTGTCATTTGCACCTTTCCACTCCCCCACTCCACCATACCTTCCTCCCCCCCTCTCTTCAAGGTGGACTGGGGCGACAGGTGGTTGGAGAGAGGTGGGGAGGTGGAGGTGAGTGGAGGTTGGTGGAGGCAGGTGGAGGTGTGCCGACCTTCAGGTAAGTTTTATGGTGTTGTGAAGGACGCAGGCAGGTATACAGGTAAGGAGGGAGAGGGAGAGGGAGAGAGAGGGAGAGAGAGAGAGAGAGAGAGAGAGAGAGAGAGGGAGAGGGAGGGAGTGGGAGCGTTGGGGTCAGGGTAAGGAGGAGGGTCAGGGAGAGGAAGAGAGAGAGAGAGAGAGAGAGAGAGAGAGAGAGAGAGAGAGAGAGAGAGAGAGAGAGAGGGGGGAGGGACAGCAGTTAGGGGTCACCTGGCGTGTGTGTGTGTGTGTGTGTGTGTGTGTGTGTGTGTGTGTGTGTGTGTGTGTGTGTGTGTGTGTGTGTGCGCGCGCGCGCCATCCATCTCGTCCATCATTGTTGCGTTGATATAGATAAAAAAAATGAGAGGAGGAGGAGGAAGAGGAGGAGGAGGAGGAGGGGGAGGAGGAGGAGGAGGAGGAGGAGGGGGAGGGAAGACAAGCAGGAAGAGATGGAGAAGAATGAGGAAATAGATAGATAGATAGATAGAATAGATACATAAGGAATAAGACACACACACACACACACACACACACACACACACACACACACACACACACACACACACACACACACACACACACACTGACTTGTTTTTGTAATGACAGTAAAGAAAAAAAGAAAGGAAGAGAAGGAGAGGAGAGATGAAAGTAAGAAGAACAAATAAGAAGAGGAGGAGGACGAGGACAGGAAAAGAAGAAAAGGAAAGATTAAAAGTCCCACAAATGATAAACAAAACAAAAACAAAACAAAAAGTATAGACCAAAAAAAAAAAAGATAAAATTAATGAAACAAAAAATAACTCAAAGAATGAATAAAGAAATCACACAAGCACCCAAAACAACAACCACAACAACAACAACAACAACAACAACAACAACAACAGCAGCAGCAAAGCAAAAAAAAAAGAAAAGAAAGAAAGAAAAAATCTTAAATCCAACATTACTAACTAGAACCCTTTTGGTGGACATTCCCGAACACACACACACACACACACACACACACACACACACACACACACACACACATACGTAAATAAATACATAAATAAGTAAATAAATAAAAAGACGTACAGAAAGAAAAAAAAATGACACCCATATCTTTTTCCTATGAAGGCGCGCGCAGGAACCTGGCATGGCGTGGCGTGGCGTGGCGTGGCAAGGGAGAGGAAGGGAGAGGGAGGGAGAGGTGGGGGTGTCGGCGGCGGGTCTCTGCACACACACACACACACACACACACACACACACACACACACACACACACACACACACACACACACGCACACACGCACTAAATTAATGTCTTGTCAGAGGCCGGACATGGGGAGTATTTATCGTTGTAACAAGGCGAGCCGGGGCGCGAAGGGGTGGGGAGGGGTGGGGCGGGGCGGGGAGGGGCGGGGGGAGGAGATACATAAGGGGAGAGAAGATACGGAAGGGGAGAATACAGAGCTGGTTTAGGAAAAGGACATGGAGGTAGAGGGGAGAAGAAGGTGAGAGGAGATAGGGGCTGGTTTGCTTGGGGATGGGGATGGGGAGTAAATGGAAGTGAAGGGGAGGGAAGGGGAACAAGGAATTAGTTTGGAGGAAAGGAATGGGGGAGAAGGGATGGGAAGATAGGATGGGATGGGATGATGTTTATTTGGGAGAAGAAGGAAGAAGGAAAGAAAAGACAAATATAGGAAAGGAAGGGGAGGAAAGGGTACAAGACAACATTGCTTGCTTGGGGAAAGGAAGGAGGAGGAAGGGGAAGAAGGGAAAGGGAGGAGAAGGGACGAAGAGAGGGAGTAAGGAAAGGAAAAGAAGAGAAGAGATGGAAAGAGCAAATTAGCACAGAGTTTATGATAAAAAGAGAAGTGAAAGAGAAAAGGAGGAAGAAAATAAAGTGTGGTTGATTGGAAAAGAGTTGAGAGAAGTGGAGAAGAGAGGGAAAGATTAAGTGTAGGTTTGCAGAGGAGAGTGTGGAGGAGAATGAGAGGAGAGAAAGAAAGGGTGAGTGGAGGGAATGGAGAGAAAATGAGAGGGTTTGGAAGAGAAGAGAAGATAGAAAACATGAAAAGGAAGGAGAGAGAGAGAGAAAATAAAAATAATAATGTAGAAAGGAAGAAAATTTGTTGTCATTTTTCCAACAACAACAACAAAAACAACAACAAACAAACAAACAAACAAACAAACAAACAAACAAACATGCGCAGTCAATACCTAATGTACGAGTCATTATTGCAAATTTCAAGCTTGTTTAATCAACTACACACACACACACACACACACACACACACACACACACACACACACACACACACACACACACACACACACACACACACACACACACACACACACACGTGCACAGCCTCACACATACGACCACAATCCCGGATGCACGTACACACACATGCACACGAGAGAGAGAGAGAGAGAGAGAGAGAGAGAGAGAGAGAGAGAGAGAGAGAGAGAGAGAGAGAGAGAGAGAGTATCTTTATCTATGCCCTCATTTATAACACACATTTATTCACTCTCTAACTCATTAATTATTTTTCTCTCCCCTTTCTCTTTAATGGGCGTGGGAATGTAATGGCAGAGAGAGAGAGAGAGAGAGAGAGAGAGAGAGAGAGAGAGAGAGAGAGAGAGAGAGAGAGAGAGAGAGAGAGAGAGAGAGAGAAAGCGTGACTGGGTAGCAGGAGAGGAGGAAAGGAGGAGGAGGATTTAAGATAAGAGGAAGAGGAGGAGGAGGAGTTACTGGTGATGAACAAGGGAGGAGAGAAGAGGAGGTAGTAGAGGGAAGAGGAGAAGAGATAGGGAGGAATGTAGACAAGTTAAATGGAGGAGGAGGAGGAGGAAGAGGAGGAGAAATAGAACAGAAGAAATAGAAGAAGACGGAGAGAGAAATATGATTTTACAGAATGAATACATGAAAGGAAATGAAGGAAAAATGAAGAAAATATGATAAATGGATGAATAAAGGAAGGTAAAAGATAAGAAAGAGAACGAAAATGTACAAAGCAAAGAAAAAAGAAAATAATAAAGACAGGATGTAAAAGAAAAGTAAGAAAATAGAATAGGGTGATGATGAGGAGGAAGACGAAATGAAAAGTGAAGATAAAAAAAAAGGAGGTGGTGGAGGAGAAGAAAAAAGAATAGGAAAACAAATGAACACAAAGGAAGGCCAAACAGCAACAGACCTTGAGGCCCTTATCAAGTTGTTTGGGTAACTATTCACTGCTAATTATCAGTGGGAGAGCCAAGATAGTATAGAAGAAGAAGGAAGAAGAAAAAGAAGAAGAAGAAGAGTAAGAAGAAGTAGGAAAATAAGAGGATGTACACTAACAGAGGAGAAATAATAGAGAAAAATCAATAAATGGAGAAATGGAACAGAAAAGGAGATGAGGAATGAGTAAATGGAAAAGTAAAGAGGAGAAGGAGGAAAAGGAGGATGAGGAAGAAGAAGAACAAAGCGAACAAATATATAGAAACAGAAATAGATAAATGAACAAAAGGGATTAAAGAGAAGAATGATAAATGAAAACTAAGTGAAAATGAAGAGGAGGAGGAGGAGGAGGAGGAGGAGGAGGAGGAGGAGGAGGAGGAGGAAAGTAGGGTGGCGGGCAAGCGTGTTGGTGGTGTGTGTTTAGTGGGCAGATAGCCTTGTGGGGCGTCTTGTCTACATCTTGATGCATCCCAGACTATCTCTCTCTCTCTCTCTCTCTCTCTCTCTCTGGTAATGGTGGTGGTGGAGGTGATGTGAGTGTGAAGTTTTTAATGGTAGTGGTGGTGGTGGTGGAGGTGGTGGTGGC
>NC_087158.1:2805000-2807500 GCF_035594125.1 Scylla paramamosain | reverse complement strand
AAAGAAAATATGAAGAGAGATATAGAAAAATGATCTTGCCATTCTCTGATCTCTTTTATCATTCTGTCTATACAAAGGCAAATATTGATAGGTGCTTGTGTTGTAGAGAAGGTGAAGAATGAACTGTACTCGTCTGTTAAGCTGTGTGTGTGTGTGTGTGTGTGTGTGTGTGTGTGTGTGTGTGTGTGTGTGTGTGTGTGTGTGTGTGTGTTGTGCAAGATGTATGAAGGGGATGAAGTATGGATCAGTTAACAACGCTACGAGTGAATGATGAAGAAAGAATAAATAAATAAAAAAGAAAAAAACGTGTTATTTCAGAGAGAGAGAGAGAGAGAGAGAGAGAGAGAGAGAGAGAGAGAGAGAGAGAGAGAGAGAGAGAGAGAGAGAGAAATACAGATAGATTGCACGCAGCAGAAAATAAAGACATAATACTTTTGGCAGAAGGAAAAAACAAATAAATAAATATCTGTGTATTAAAACAATGGACGAAAAAAAAAATACACTGTAAAAAGAAGAAAGAATAATAGAAAAAAAATAATGACAAACTGTTACCTGTTTTCGAGAGAGAGAGAGAGAGAGAGAGAGAGAGAGAGAGAGAGAGAGAGAGAGAGAGAGAGAGAGAGAGAGAGAGAAACCAATGGTCTCCAAAAAAAAAGAAAATACATGAAACACAATACCAAAAAGAAAAAAACAAACAAACAAACAGACAAACAAACAACAACAGCATTCAAATAGATTATACCATATTACAATAACATGAACCTAACCTAACCTAGCTCAGCCTAACCCAGTGGTACTTCAGGGAGGGGGGACGCGAGCAAAGGGAGGGAGGGGGAAAAATCAGGGAAAATCACGGACCCACTGGCTGTTAGTACAAAGGAGATGCATTTGGTATACCCTCCCTCTATCTGTCTGTCTGTCTGTCTGTCTCTCTCTCTCTCTATCTATCTATCTATCTATCTATCTATCTATCTATCTATCTATCTATCTCATTCTGTCTATCTTTCTATGGTGGCATAGTTGGGGAAGAGGTTGAGTGGGTGGCGCATTGAACCAGCCTTGTGGGGGCCAAGCTTGCAAAAAAGGTTGAGAATCCTTGACCTAACCTAACCCAACCCAACCCAACCTAACCTAACCTAACCCAACCTAACTCAACCTAACCTAACCCAACCCAACCTAACTCAACCTAACCTAACCTAACCTAACTCAACCTAACCTAACCTAACCTAACCTAACATAACATAACCCAACCTAACCTAACCTAACTCAACGTAACCTTACCTAACCTAACCTAAGTCAACCTAACCTAACCTAACATAACATAACATAACCCAACCTAACCTAACCTAACTCAACTTAACCTAACTCAACGTAACCTAACCTAACCTAACCCAGCCTAACCTAACTCAACCTAACCTAACTCAACGTAACCTAACCTAACCTAACTCAACCTAACCTAACCTAACTCAACCTAACCTAACCTAACATGAAAATAAACTGATGAGCTATGAAAAAATAATGAAAATGAAAATAATAATTACAAGCCTTTAAAATCATTAATAACACGAACCAACCTCATACATAAACACACACACACACACACACACACACACACACACACACACACACACACACACACACACACACACACACTCACACACTTTATATACATTTTTTCCCCTTTTTCCTGCAGTTAATCACATAAGCCTCATATAATTCTCGGGAAAAAGGTCTGGAAAAAAAAGTAAAAAAAAAACCTTCTCTGATATTCTGGCAAAAAAAAAAAAAAAAAAAAGAGAAAAGTGAGCAAAAAAAGTGAAAGGAAAAAGATAAAACAGAGAACTAAAATCTGTAACATGAGGCTTAGAGAGAGAGAGAGAGAGAGAGAGAGAGAGAGAGAGAGAGAGAGAGAGAGAGAGAGAGAGAGAGAGAGAGAGAGAGAGAGACGAAAGCATGAATCATTAACAGACGTAAGCATATCAAGAAGGAGAATAAAGAAAAAAAAAGCCGAGAAAAAATTTAAAAAATGAGAATTGGAAAAAATAGAAAAAAGGAAGAAGAGGAACACGAAATAATGAGAGGAAGGAAGTGAGGGAGAGAGGAAGGGAAGGAAGAAGAAGAGATGATTAAGAGAGGGAGAAAAAGAATAAAAATGGTAGGAAAGGAAGGAGACTGAGTGATGGAGAAAGGGAAGTAGGAAGGAATGAAGAAGGGACGAGAGAGAGAGAGAGAGAGAGAGAGAGAGAGAGAGAGAGAGAGAGAGAGAGAGAGAGAGAGAGAGAGAGAAAGAGGGAGATAAAGAGAAGAAAGAGGAAAGGGAGAAAGAAAAAATAAATACCTAGAGAAACATAGACGAAATAAAATAAAATATAGTCAAGAAAAAAAAAACGAGGAGGAAGAGAAGGAAGGACGGAAGAGAGGGAGGGAAGGAAGGGAGAGACAGAGAAGGAAGGAAAAGGAAGTGAAAAAAAACAGACAGACAGAAGAAATAACGAACTAG
>NC_087158.1:2790000-2800000 GCF_035594125.1 Scylla paramamosain | reverse complement strand
TGTGTGTGTGTGTGTGATAGTGTTTTCATTGTTTTCCTTTATTTATTGTGTGTAGTAGAGGAAACAGTCAAGTGGAAAAAGGAATACAAATACAAATAAATGGACGATACCCTTGAGAAAGACTAAATGATTTTATTACATGTGTATTAGTTACCGTTGTGATCCGTGGATGAGGGAAAGCAGTGCCAAGATCAAGCTCAAGTTTGTTTTGAACCCTCACCACACTTCGGCCCGGTATTCACTTGATCACTCAACTTAAGAAGCGGAGAAATGTAAAGAAAAAATTCTACGGTATGAATATGACTGGAAATATGATATAGAAGGAAATTGAGTAAAGGGGCGATAACAGTTTATGGCCGAGATACCGAAAAGAACCGAAGTGACACACCACGTAACCCACAGTCACACTTCGGCTCTATTCACTCAAAACAAAGCCCTGATTATTATAGATAGGCTAATAAAGGAAAAAATATCGAGAAACCATTAATTTTTGAAGAAGCTGAAAAAAATAATGAATAGCAAAATTAAGGTTAAAAGTAAATGTATAACTTCGGCTATACTCACTCACAACAAAACCTTTTTTTTTTACTATAGATACACTCAAGTGAAAAAAGGATGCATTCTAACAAAAGGAGAAATATTTACAAAACCATTAACTATTAAAGAAGAAGCTGAAATCAATGAATTACAGAATTAGACATGAGCCGAAACCCACTCGCGCGGCACTCACTCAGTCTCCATCATGGCGGGGACAAAATCACTTCTAAGTTGCATTTTTACACAAACTCCTCCATTTCGCGCGAGTGTAGTGAACCATGCGTTATTCCTACTAGCAATACGTATTACTCAGAGTACCCTGGCCATGTGCAGCAAGTATAAGTGTGTTAGTATACAGCGGGGAAGTGCTGGAGAGGAAAATAAGTTAAGGGCGAAGGTGGCAGGTTGGAGCCGCGTCTGAGAAGGTAAAATATTAAACAAAAACACGTATTTCTCTAAGTAAACTCAATTAAAACTACCTAATTGACTACGCAGCATTGAATTACAAACGTCTGTCTATATTTAGCGTACAGAAGGCCATGCAAAACGGCTCAGTAAGGCAATGAGAGGTAAATATAAATCGAGGCACTAGTTTGCATTGGTGGGAGTGAGTGAGAGGGAGGGAGGGAGGGACGGCCATGGTGCGCGCCTCTCGGTGATAATCAGGCCGTTACCAACCTAATGAGGGCGTTACTGAAGCTTCTGACGGGCTCTTGGCGTCAGCTTAGAATTTAGTTAAGCTCGATGGATGTGTGTGTGTGTGTGTGTGTGTGTGTGTGTGTGTGTGTGTGTGTGTGTGTGTGTGTGGTTGGTTATTCTTGTTATTCAATGTCACGTACAATAATTAATTTTTTATAGTAATTGTTCGACTCTTGACCAGCAGGGGCACAGGAAACGCAGGTAACAGTGCAGGTGTTTATTCACAGAAGGTGTGAACAGAAGGCTGGAGGTAGGTGATCTCTCGGCGCCAGGCCGCGCACTTCCACTTAACACTTATGACTGAAGCCTAGCTCGTTCACTCATACACGTATTCATGCCTCACACAAGTCTCGCTCATTCACTCGTTCACACAACTAGCTAACAACCACACACCTCCCCCGAGACATAAGGAAGATTCCTTATCTTTGTTATGGCTACCGTAACACATGAAACAAAGTTACAATGATTGAAGTACAGGAAACACGGTACATATACACAAAACAAACACAGCGTACAATGAACACGTACGACTAATCGTAGGTGCTACGGTGCCACCGCACCTGCAGTCGTCTCGGCTCCCTACGCTGTCGGCTGCTTCGACGCTCTGGTTGCTCTCGGCCACGGTGTACCCCGTTACCCTGATGCTCCGGGCTGCCGGGATGGTGGTGTTCCTCGTGACCCTGATGCTGAAGCGCTGCACCGCCATGAGCGGTGTGCTGCTCGACAGGAAGGGGAGCAAGAGGTCTGTGTGGGCGTAGGTGTCTTCTATTACGCCACATCACGCGACCGCTGCCCATCTTGATGAGGTAGTCTCTCCTTCGCCCAACAGCCACGATGACACCCAGGCGATCCCAGAGGCCTGTCGTGTGATCTTGAACGTCGACGTGGCCACCGAGGTGCAGGAGAGGAAGAGTACGGGCGGACGCGTCGTGGCGAAGTTTCGCTTTCTTCCTCAGTCGCTCTGCCTTGGCGTCGCACTCATCAGCAGCGCGCTGCCACTGCTGAGCGTATGAGCGATGATGAGCCGGGACACAGGACCTCATAGGATGACCGAAGAGGACTTGTGCTGGTGATCGCCCTTCCGCCCTCGGAGTGTTGCGCAGTTCCAGCAACCCGCGAGCGAACGCATCCTCGTCCAGGTGTCCCTGCTGTGTGGTCGTGAGGATCAGCTTCTTCACGGACTTGACCGCTGCCTCGGCGTGACCATTGGAGCGTGGATAATGAGGTGAAGATACACGATGCTCCACCCCCCATCGAGCCAGGAAGCGCCGTACCGATGAAGAAGTGAACTGCGGTCCCACCGTCAGTCCTCAGGAGAACAGGCACGCCCGTGTCGGCGAACACACCCCGAAGGACACGAACGAGCTGATCAGCCGATGCTGGACGTGAGCATGCAGACACGTGAGGCCACCCAGACAAGCGATCTACATACACGAGGTATGTACGGCCTGCTGCGTGGAAGTAGTCTGCAGAAACTGACTCAAACACCCTGCTGGGTGTGTCCGTGTCCTGCCAGAGAGGTTCGTTGGCTTGGCTTGGTAGGAGTGGACGGCATAGTGAGCATCCAGAAACGACGTTCTCAACGTCTCTGTCCATACCAGGCCAGTACACCGTTTGTCGGGCCCGTCGCTTGGTGCGCTCCATCCCCTGATGACTGTCATGGAGTCGCTCTAGTGTTTCTCGGCGGAGGCTGTGAGGAATAAGAAGCCTCGGCCCGTGAACCACCAGGTCGTCGTCTACGGCCAGCAGACTGCGCACCGGCCAGTACGTACGCAAGCGGTGATCGAGGTCGTGGCAATGATCAGGGAAGCCCTCGATGATGACGTTCTTGAGCAAGCAGTACTCCCCGTCTCTTGCTGCTGGCACGGCGTACCATTTCCACAGTCTGATCCTGGAGTGGTGCTAAGCGGACGCCGTCCTCATTGGTGGCAGATAACGCTGAGATGACCGCTGAGTGGAGAGGGTCGAGGTCACCAGAAGTAGCAGCATCCTCTTCCTCCACTGGGTCCTGTACTGGAGCACGTGAGAGGGCGTCGGGCACACAGTGATCTGTCAACTCGATGGCCATGGATCCACCAGCCATTGCACGTAAACCTTCCTTTGCTTCGAAGACGCTGGGAAAGGCCTTGATCACAGCAGCAGCGTGCCCCGCACGCTGCTGTGGCGTGGGTCGTAGGAATGAGGCCAGCTGATCACTTCTGTGGGCGTAGATAGAGGTGGCTGCGAGGCGGTCGGGTACTTGATGGAGCTGTTGCCGGTGTGCTGTTCTTCCCTGCGTAGCGGTCGGATTTGAGCCGGAAAATCTTCGGGGAGGATTCCGAGAGCGATGGAATCGTACCAGCTAAGCAGCGCCCCCTTCACCTCCTTCACCACGCTCACAACAGTCTCAGCTTCCCTGTCGCCCAGTTGCAAGTGCGACGAAGAAAGTTCCTACACAGGTGAGGGGGTGATTACCGGCAGCATAAAGTCCATCACCATCAGCGGGCGCCAAGCTGGAGGGCGGGATTCCAAGGAGTGTTGCCGTGTCGAGGCCAATAACGGTCGTTTCGGCCCCAGAGTCAGGAGTCCACGTAATCTTGTCTCTTCCAGCGGGATGTGTGGCGGTAATGAGCACCTGGGGCGCAGGTCGTGCCGTCACCGTCTTTGTGTATACGCCTGATAAGAGCTGGTATACACTGGCACTGGCTCCCCGCCTCGGGCCTGCACCGCGATGAGGAGAGACAGTTGAGGAACTCCTCGAAGCTCCTCGTCGTTTCCTCACTGTCTGCTGACATACACTCGCAAAATGCCCTCTTTTCCCGCAGTTACGACACACTTTATCTATTGCCTGGCATCCCCTTTTGTCACTGCGACAATCTTTGCCACAACGATAACAGCCCGTGGGGCTTGAGCCCCGAAACTGCCCTTCCTGTAGTTCGAGACAGCGTTCACACCATGGCTCGAAGAGTGAGAGCCGCCCCTTAGTACTGCACTACACTGGTTAGCGCTCTCTGATGCTCTGCAAATATCTATGGCGTTTTCAAGGGTGAGTTTCTTGTTTTCCAGCATGCGTTTCAGAGCCACTTCGTCTCGTGTCCCAACGACAATTCTGTCACGCAGCTGATGGTTTATGCACTGGTCGCAAAAGTCACAGAAATTGGCGATTTCCTTAACAGCACATAAAAAGTCGTCAAAACCTTCTTGCGTTTCTTGCACGCGGGAGTAGAAGTCTCTTCTATCCATGATGATGTTGCGCTGGCTTCGCAGGTACTCACACATTGCATCGAGGATGGTTCTTAACTCCGCGTCTCTCGGTAAGCTTATCCCGTAGCGAAGTGTACGGGTCCACTCGTCGTCTAGGACAGCAGCGAGTGCCGCCCTCTGCTCAGCCAGGGAGAGACAGTCTATCCTGGCGAGGGTTACGTATCCTTCAAACTTATGGCGCCACGTGTCGAACTCACGTAAAGATGCTGACGCCGTTAAGTGAGGAATGATGGTGGCGGACGTCGGGAACCTCGCGCCCTGGGTAGACGTGCTGCAGGGCTGTGGTTTCGCCTTCATTGCTCGCCGTGGTGCGACTGGGAGCTTGTGTCCCCACTCTCTCCAGCAGCTGGGTTAAACGCTCCTCGCGAGCCTGACTCTGCTCCGACTGTCGCGCTAGCAGAGCCTGACTCTGCTCCGACTGTCGCGCTAGCAGGGCAGCCAGCGCCTCCAACTGCTTCTCCATTCTGCGCCGTACCCACTGCAGCCTTGTCCTGATCCTACTCACTGCGCCATGTTCGACTCTTGACCAGCAGGGGCACAGGAAACGCAGGTAACAGTGCAGGTGTTTATTCACAGAAGGTGTGAACAGAAGGCTGGAGGTAGGTGATCTCTCGGCGCCAGGCCGCGCACTTCCACTTAACACTTATGACTGAAGCCTAGCTCGTTCACTCATACACGTATTCATGCCTCACACAAGTCTCGCTCATTCACTCGTTCACACAACTAGCTAACAACCACACAGTAATCATGTGGTTTTGATGTAATTGGGGTAATTTTTTGGGGGGTACGAGACTGAGATGGCTGTAGGAGCTCCCGCTTGTTTGAGGGGCTGGGGGGTGGGGGAAGGGTGGGAGGACGGTATGTTGTTGTTGTTGTTGTTTCTGTACCATGCTTGTGAGTGAAGTGGTGGTGATGGTGGTGGTGATGGTGAAGTGTGTGTGTATGTGTGTGTGTGTGTGTGTGGATTTGCATAGTTGCAGGACGAGTCTACCCACATCATCTGACCTCCCACCACCTTCACAGTGACGCGCCCTTCACCACACACTGCTACACATCCTGCTTTGATAACAGATGTACCTGTCTGTCTATCCACCTGCCTACTAATGAGTTTTTCCCACCTTGCGTTCATGGCTGACTGTTATTGCCTGAATGGAAGGATGTAACAGGAGGAGGAGGAGGAGGAGAGGGAAGGGGAGGGGGAGGAGAAAGGAGGGAGGGAAGCATATCATGTTTGCTTCATTTAAAATCGTAATTAATTGTTGAACTCCCGCCCTTCCCTCCCCTCCCCTCCTTGACAGAGTAATAATGATGGTAACAATGGTAATAATTGTCATATTAGTAATTACCATGAGTTACGTAAGCAGGTGAATGTGGTAAGGAGGTAATTAGGATCATGAGTAATTTTGCACACTAGATTCTGTAACTTGATAGAAAGAGGGAATGAATTAATCTCTCTCTCTCTCTCTCTCTCTCTCTCTCTCTCTCTCTCTCTCTCTCTCTCTCTCTCTCTCTCTCTCTCTCTCTCTCTCTCTCTCTCTCTCTCTCTCTCTCTCTCTCTCTCTCTCTCTCTGGAGTAGGTCAGTTTAGAGATAGAAAATATAATAGAGAAAATAAAATAAAACCAAACAGAAAAGATGCAAGAATAGATAACTTAATTACCATGCTCACCTGTACCGAGAGAGAGAGAGAGAGAGAGAGAGAGAGAGAGAGAGAGAGAGAGAGAGAGAGAGAGAGAGAGAGGGGGGATGGGAGGGGGAAGTGTTTCACGGTTAACGCTCTCCAGGCAACGCTGAGCACACTTTACCAACTCTAAGTCAACGTGACCTTAAGCAGGGAGGTGCTGGCTGTGGCGTGACGGCCCCGCTGTGCCCCGACCTGTGAAGGGCTGTGGTGGTGGTGGTGGTGGTGGTGATGATGGTGATGGTGGTAGTAGTAGTAGTAGTAGTAGTAGTAGTAGTAGTAGTAGTAACAAACAACAGTAATAGTAATACCAATCAAAAATATTAATGATAATTAAGGATAATTTATTAAGTCAATAGCTGGCAACAACAGCAGGTACAACAAGTATCACTATAATAATAATAATAATAATAATAATAATAATAATAATAATATCATAATAATAATAATAATTTACTACTACTACTACTACTACTACTACTACTACTACTACTACTACTACTACTGCTACTACCAATGATGATGATAATACTATTAATAACAACAACAGTAATGATGATAATTACAAAAGGTATAATTAAAACTAACACTTCAGCTCCCACACAAAGAATAATTACGGTACTATTAATAATAATTCATTTAATGCATGTTACTCCCCACACATGCATTATACATTGGAGGCCTCAACCCAGAGAGAGAGAGAGAGAGAGAGAGAGAGAGAGAGAGAGAGAGAGAGAGTCACATACAGAACAAAAAAAAATTATATATTCCAACACTACCAAATCTCGTCACTTAACACCCACAGCACTGTCTCCACATCTTCACTACACTAGAGAGCTGAACCCTTAGAGAAGAAAAAAATACTATAGAACCAAAAAAAAATAATAATAATAATAATAATAAAAAAAGGTATGGTGTATATTTTAAAACAACAAAGCAATACAAAAGCTTGCCACTTAACACCCACGCCTTGCTGCTCCCATGTTCTGCAGGTTTAAAGGGGAAGCTTAACAAAACGCTTTATTAAAATGTTATTACCTCACCTGCAGTCTACACGTGTCACTTAGAGGGAAACCTGCAGGTGTGTGTTGTTGCTCGTTGGATTGTTATTATTATCATTATTCCCTTGTAAAACACTATGGTTAATTAATTGCGTCTTTCTCTCCGTTGTGTGATACCTGTTCAGATTTGTTGTGTTAATTTAACTGTTCTTTGTGTGTGTGTGTGTGTGTGTGTGTGTGTGTGTGTGTGTGTGTGTGTGTGTGTGTGTGTGTGTGTGTGTGTGTGTGTGTGTGTGTGTGTGTACCTAGTATTTACCTTGTTACCTGCTCTCTCTCTCTCTCTCTCTCTCTCTCTCTCTCTCTCTCTCTCTCTCTCTCTCTCTCTCTCTCTCTCTCTCTCTCTCTCTCTCTCTCTCTCTCTCTCTCTCTCTCTCTCTCTCTCTCTCTCTCTCTCTCTCTCTCTCTCTCTCTCTCTCTCACCTGTCCTCTGTGTGTGTGTGTGTGTGTGTGTGTGTGTGTGTGTGTTTGTTCTTTGGTGTTGCTTTCGTTATTCATGTTCACCTCTCCCCGGGGCAGCACACGCGCCGTTCAGACTCGCCTTGTTCCGCCCCCAGCATCACCAATGTTGCCTCCCCCCGCCACCCTTGCTCGTCTCCGCACCATCACAGTCACCACAGCCGCCATTGTCTCGTTATGTAGTAATCTGTCTTATTTATTTATTTATTTTTTTTTCAATTATTTTATTTCATGTATTTTTTTTACCTTATTTTATTTATTTTTTTATTTTTCTATTTTATTTTATTTTTTATTTGTGTTTTGTATCTTTTTTTTACATATTTTTTTCTGCTTTATATTTATTTTCCTTATTTTAATCTGCGCTTTATTTTATTTATTTTTTCATTATTCTAAATTTTGAATTACGTATGTTTTTTAATGTATATATTTTTTTTCTGTTTCTCTTTTCAGTCTTTTATATTGTATCTATTTTTTTTTCCTTGCTGTTTTGTATCTATTTTTTGTTGTGATTTTACTGTTCTTTGTTATATTGTTATTGTGCTTTATCTAGTGGTGGTTTTTCCTTTTTCCTTTCCCTAATGCATTTTTGTTCCATTTTGATGTGAGAGAAATGCTTTAATTCTATATCTTTCTCTTTATCCAATATTTATATTTTTTTTTTTGTCTCTGTTATTAATTATTCTGCTTCACCTGCACTATTTTTATCATATTCTTGTTAATTCTCTCTTTGGTGACCTGCAGTTAATATTCTCTTCTTTCATCTATACTTAACACAACCCGTTTATATTATCAGTTGTATTTCTGTATTCGCACAAGATTCCTTCATTTGCAGCCATTTATCTCCTTATAATAACCTGTTTGTTTTCTACTCGTCTCTTTCTTCTCCCTCTTGTTTCTTTGTTTTGTTTTGTTCTCCTCTCGTCTTTTCTTTCTTTTCTGGTGTATAAGCTTATCTTCCTGTACAGATTTTAGGTAGTATATAAAAAGATGGTCACTGTACATTCAACCATCTTTTTTTTTCCCCATAAACTCAGCGTCTTTGTTTCCTCCTTCCTGTGACTGAAACCTTTTGGATGAAGGAGGTTTCAAGACGCTTACCCTCCAAATGGGGGCGATCCTTTTGACATCTAGAGAAACTGGCAACTCAGGCGGTGTCTTTTTTTTTTTCCCCTTCTTTTTGTTTCCCCTTGTCCTTTGACCCTCTTACATATTAAAAAAAAAAGTTAATCAATTATACATATCTTATTCTCTGTTAATAATAAATAATAAGTGTTGTTAGTTATGTTCTCTACACTTCACAGCTTTAAATGTTGAGCAGACGATGTAGTGAGTGTAAAAACATAGGTAGTTTTCACCCACCTCTCCCTCTGCCCTCCCTGGCCTCCCGCAGCAGCAGATCAACTCTCCCCCCGCGTCTAGACATTGGCGGGGCGTGTTTCGTTGCCTCTGCTGTTAGGTGAGGCAATATACACGAGCTGGTGGTGGTGTTGGTGGTGGTGGTGGTGGTGTGTAGGGGGTGGGAGGGGTAGAATAGTTATCGCTTCGTGTTCCTGTGACGGTGTTGACTTGGATTTTTGTTGTTGTTGTTGTTGTTGTTGTTGTTGTTGTTGTTGTTGTTGTTGTTGTTGATGTTGATTTTCTTTTTTCTTGTTCTTTTCTTGTTTTTTTTCTTGTTGTTCATGTTCTTGTTCTTGTTCTCCATCATCGTCATCATCATTTTTCACTTCTTCTTCTTCTTCTTCTTCTTCTTCTTCTTCTTCTTCTTCTTCTTCTTCTTCTTCTTCTTCTTCTTCTTC
Source organism: Scylla paramamosain (assembly GCF_035594125.1). Taxonomy (NCBI): domain Eukaryota; kingdom Metazoa; phylum Arthropoda; class Malacostraca; order Decapoda; family Portunidae; genus Scylla; species Scylla paramamosain. The sequence continues at coordinate 2,790,528 of NC_087158.1, read as the reverse complement.
TTCTTCTTCTTCTTCTTCTTCTTCTTCTTCTTCTTCTTCTTCTTCTTCTTCTTCTTCTTCTTCTTCTTCTTCTTCTTCTTCTTCTTCTTCTTCTTCTTCTTCTTCTTCTTCTTCTTATTATTATTATTATTATTATTATTATTATGATAATTATTGTCATTACTCAGTATAAATTTACATTCATAACAGAGATAAGCGGAGGGAGAAGAAAGTGAGAGATGAAAAATTAATCCCTATATATATATGATAACTAATAATAACGAAATAAAGACTAAAATGATTAGACCCTCAACAACAACAACAACAACAACAAAATCTATTACCACCACCACCACCACCATCACCACTACCACCACTACCACCACCACAGTTTCAAGGGCGTGAAGGCTTAGTCGTTTATACATATCCACTTCAAAATCCGGATTCAGTTCAGTGAGACGCAAGAGTGAAGCTTCGAAGCAACAGCAATAGTAGTAGTAGTAGTAATAATAATAATAATAATAATAATAATAATAATAATAATAATAA
>NC_087158.1:2775000-2780000 GCF_035594125.1 Scylla paramamosain | reverse complement strand
CGAGTTCCTTGTTGCCGGGTTTTTTTCTTCTCTATTCTTCTTTTCTTTTTCTGAATCTTCTTTTTTCTTCTTTGTGCTCAACTTCTTTTCTTGGTATTTTTGTTTTCTTTTTCTTTTTTACTTGTTTTTCTCTTGTTCTTCTTGTTCTTGTTCTTGTTCTTCTTGTTCTTGTTCTTGTTCTTGTTCTTCTTCTTGTTCTTCTTCTTCTTCTTTAGTTTTTACGCCTCCTCCTCCTGACATATTTATCTTTCCTCCTCCTCCTCCTCCTCTTCCTCCTCTTCCTCTTTCTTCTCTCCTTCATCTTCCTCCTTGTCTATTTTCCCATCTCCCTTTCTCTCTCCTTCCTTTCCTTATTCTTGTATTTCTTCCTTCCTTTTGTCCGTTTTCCCTTACACGCTTACTCAGTTCTGTCTTCCATCCTTCTCCTCCATTTATCCTCCTCCTCCTCCTCCTCCTCCTCCTCCTCCTCCTCCTCCTCCTATTCATCTCTTCCTTCCTTCCTCCAATCTTTCTTTATTTACTGCGATTATTGTTTTCCTTTTCTTATTCCCTTCTTTTCTCTTCTTATTTATCACCCTGTTTTTTTTTTTTTGCTTTACTTTTTTGTCTTGTCTTATTTCTTGTTATCATAATCTTACTTTTCCTCTTTCGTTCGTTCTTTCTTTCTTTCTTTTTTATTCTTTCTTTCTTTTCTCTTTTTGTTCTTTTCAGTTATTTTTTTTTGTTTTCAACTCTCTCTCTCTCTCTCTCTCTCTCTCTCTCTCTCTCTCTCTCTCTCTCTCTCTCTCTCTCTCTCTCTCTCTCTCTCTCTCTCTCTCTCTCTCTCTCAGCCACGTGCCATCGTCATCATTATCATCATCATCATCATCCGTGATTTATTTTTTCATAAAGACAAGTTTTTTTTATTGTTATTTTTGTTCCCACTTATTTTTTTGTTTCCTTTCCTTTTATTTATATTCTTGTTTAGTTTATTTTATTCTATTTTTTGTTTCGTATTTTATTTTCTTAATTTTTCCAATTTTTATTTATTTATTTATTTATTCATTTATTTATTTATTTATTTATTTATTTATTTATTTATTTATTTGTTTGTTTGTTTTTACTATATATACTTGTTTTTGTTTTTTTCTTATGTCAAGTCATATTCTAACTTCAATTTCTATTTCTTTTTATAGGTATGTGTGTGTGTGTGTCTGTTGACTTGGCTGTGGGTGAATACAGCAACAGCAATAACAACAACAACAGCAACAACAAAAGTACGTATAGCAGAGAGAGAGAGAGAGAGAGAGAGAGAGAGAGAGAGAGAGAGAGAGAGAGAGAGAGAGAGAGAGAGAGAGAGAGAGAGAGAGAGAGAGAGAGAGAGAGAGAGTTGGTCAGTCAGTCAGCCAGTCAGTCAGTCAGTCAGTCAGCCAGTCAGCCACTCAGCCAGTCAGCCAGTCAGTCAGCCAGTCAGTCAGTCAGCCAGTCAGTCAGTCAGCCAGTCAGTCAGCCAGTCAGCCAGTCAGTCAGTCAGTCAGTCAGCCAGTCAGTCAGTCAGTCATCCACCCACCCATGCATAATAATATTGCTGACATTTTCTTTACCCTCATATACAAACGAATGATATTGCTTCTAATTTAATATCAGTCAAAAATAACCTCCTATTACCACACTGAACCTAACTTAACCTAATTGACTTCAGCCTTATACATAATTTGCGGTGATATATATACGGGGTTTAAATTACACAGAATGAGAAGCTCTGTCAGACGAGGGTAAGGAGGGCCATGCTGAGTCTTTTGAAATAATAAAATAATAACGCTGGTCTTGTCAGGTGAGTGCACGCTGCCTGTAAACAAACCGTAACTCACCAGACTACAAACACAGTCTCCCAAAACGCGGCAGAACGCAGACATATTTTCATTTAGAAGATGTATACAAATTTTTTCCCTTCGCATTTGAACACTTTGGTACATTTCAATATTTCTAACGTAACTTTCCGCTGCACAGGACTGGTAAATATTGGGGTTTGCTGTTGGGTGTGTGAGGGGGGCGGGGAGGCGGGTTTGCTCTCCCCAACATTTTCAGTAAGATTTCTTGAGTCGACCTAACCCGAGGCGCGGAGCAGGAAAAATGTTGCATAATAGAAAACGGTAACATTGTCATCAGTAAATACTAACACAACGTTTAAAAAAGCGCGCCAATATCTGTTGTCGTTCCTCATTGGTTCTTGTGTGTCGCGTGAGTGGCGTTGATTGGCTCTGAGGTTGAGAGGAAGCTGAGGGAGGGATGGAGAAAGAGAGGGAGAGGGAGAGGGGGGAAGGAATATGATGGAGGGGGGATAAGGCGGGGGGGGACGTGTCTCCCTCGGCGGCGGCTTTGGCTAATGCGATGTAATTGGCAATAAGACGTGAGAGAGAGAGAGAGAGAGAGAGAGAGAGAGAGAGAGAGAGAGAGAGAGAGAGAGAGAGAGAGAGAGAATCCTCACACCAACAAAGTAAAACCAGTAAATAAACAGAGAGAGATAAAACCAGTAAATAAACAGAGAGAGAGAGAGAGAGAGAGAGAGAGAGAGAGAGAGAGAGAGAGAGAGAGAGAGAGAGAGAGAGAGAATCCTCACACCAACAAAGTAAAACCAGTAAATAAACAAAGAGAGAGAGAGAGAGAGAGAGAGAGAGAGAGAGAGAGAGAGAGAGAGAGAGAGAGAGAGAGAGAGAGAGAGAGAGAACCTTGTTTCCTCGTGAGTCGCCAGCGGGAAGGCCACACAGGTAGGCAGCGAGGACGGAACAGACACACAGACAGACAGACGAGCATCATAAACATTGCGTCACCACCTGGGCAGCCTCGCCGGTGGGGGCTGCTCTCTGCGACAGGTGTTTTGTAATGGCACGTGGATTAATTAGTTGAGTGAGGGATGGTCTGAACTAATTGGCTGTGGTTCTCAGGGTAAGTGTTGTGTGAAGATACCAGGGGCTGAAAAATTGGTGATAGTGTTTGGAATTACATTGAAAGAGGTCATGTGTATTCAGATTTATAAATAGAAGAGGTGAAGTGACGTTGATGGGTAAAAATTGGTTGAAAATTTAAAAAAAAAATGTTGGTAGGGACTCAATATTTCACAAGAGTGTTTAGTTACAGTGGCATTAATTGTAAGAGGTTATGCAGGCTCATAAATATAAGAGAAAAACATTAACTGGAGTTTGTGATTAGGAAATATGTTGATTATGCAATGTTAGGAATGAAAAAAAACAAAATGACTCAGACGCGATCTCACCAGTGGATTCTCTCTCTCTCTCTCTCTCTCTCTCTCTCTCTCTCTCTCTCTCTCTCTCTCTCTCTCTCTCTCTCTCTCTCTCCGCGACAGGTGTTCCGCAATGCCAGGTGAATTAATTAGTTGATTGAATGATTGTCGCTTGAACATAATTGGTTAACCCTTTGACTGCTTGGATTTCTCCCTAAACTTGATAAAACAAGCCACTGTTCTGAAACGCTTTACTCTCCCACCACGACTAATTCTAAAGGCTACAGGGATGATTAGCCTCGTTTTCTAGAGTGTTTTCCTGTTAATATTGAAGAAACCTTATTAATCTGCCTGTGGAGCCACAAAAAACGCCCTTAAAAACCCGTGTCACCTCAACCAGAGCCTTTTGAATATAGTCTGGGTGCTGACAGGAGTGTTGCAGAATACAGCGCATAGTCTGCCTGCTTCTGCCTTGAATAATCCTTTCGACCTTCTTTAATTAATCCTTTCATTGCGACATACAACAATTCACAGCACTCAAAGCAAGGTGGGACATCTTTGTAAGCATGTAGGTGAAAGAAGAGGAGTAAAAAGTGTGAAGATTTTTGCAGTGTTCAGCCAGTCTTATGGTTCGAGGCGGCTGCAGAACACGAGGAAATGTTACACAGTTGGGAATTAAGGAAACTTGCGGTAAATAGTAGTGAAAGGATTAGGGACTGGCACCTCAATGGAATCTGATTTATTTATTTATTTATTTATTTATTTATTTATTTATTTATTTTATTTTATTTTATTTTATTTTATTTTATTTTATTCTTTGCCAGTACTTCTCTTATTCTTACATAAAAAGTTTAGCTTGATAATTTTGCATGGTGCCACGGTCAGCAAAATTGTATATAAATAAAAAAATAAAAAATAGAGGTTTGAATTGCTTGTTGTTGTTATATTTCTTGGGTTTTAGAATTGTCTGTGGTTAGTTAAAGGAGGCGGGTGTTGGTGTCTGGTTGTTAATTATGGGGTGATGTGGTGGTGGCTGTTAAGGTTGTTAATTATGGGGTGATGTGGTGGTGGCTGTTAAGGTTGTTAATTATGGGGTGATGTGGTGGTGGCTGTTAAGGTTGTTGATTTTGGGGTGATGTGGTGGTGGCTGTTAAGGTTGGTGTTGTGTTAAGGTACTGGTGACTTGTCCTCTGTCTGGTTGTTTAATTGTTTGTCTTGTTGTTTATTTTGTTTTTTTGTTATTCTCTTGATTTTTATTTCTGTAGTTGTTTTCGGTTGTTTTATTTTCTTTGTGTTTTTTTCCTCTTTTGTATTATTTTTTTTTTTCAGGTAATGATTTTATTTATTTATTTATTTATTTATTTATATATTTATTTTCATTTTGTTTATTTTTTATTTATTTATTTTTTTGTTTTGTTTTGACGTAGCTTTCCTTCTGTTTGGCAGTACTTCGCAGTGTGCAACAAAAATGTGTCAAAACTTAAAAATGAGAAAAAGAAAAAACTTTAGAAATCTTTGTGAAAGAAAAAAAAACGGAAAAAAGTTACAGTATTCACAAAATTCAAAACGACACACACACACACACACACACACACACACACACACACACACACACACACACACACACACACACACACACACACACACACACACACACACACACCCCTCTGCTTTCCACTTTCAACACATCATCTCTCCCTTTACACCATTTCAAAACACAACAGTAATTTCAACACACACATTTACATCACTCCATCCATCCTCTCTCATTCTCTCCACT
>NC_087158.1:2760000-2762500 GCF_035594125.1 Scylla paramamosain | reverse complement strand
TAACGATAATGTAAAATAATTAATCAGGGATAAAAAAAAAAACATAATTTCAGTCTGTTGATGTAAAATACTCACTGAACTGTTGCGTAAGGAGATGGAGAAGCAATTTGTGCAGTAAATGAGCGTAGCTAGGGTGTGACTCTCATGTCGGATTGAAGGCTGTTCATTCCTAAGCCTGGGAAAAAAAAAATAAAATAAAATAAATAAATAAAGTGAAGGATACGTGCCTTGAAGCCTCTCTCTTAGTAGTTGAAGTCGTAGGAAGGTGGAAATACAGCAGTGTGAAGCGAGCCCCTGTACAAGTGTTATAAATTTAGCACATATGATTAGTAGCGTTGTCTGGTGGCGGCAGTAGACATCTCTCTCACCAGTGGCTTTTATTTATTTATTTATTTTTATTTATTTATTTATTTATTTATTTATTTAGGAGTTATACCAGCCAAGGACAAAAATTCAATAAAAAAAAAAGTAGATAAAGAAAAAAAGACACACTAAGATGCCGGTCCCCGAATAGTGTTTGAAGCGGTAGTCAGAATGAACGATAAGTGTCTTGAAACCTCCCTCTTACTAGTTCAAGTCATAGGAAGGTGAAAATACAGAAGCAGCAGCCAGGCCGGGGGTAAAGTGCACTACTTTGAAAATTTCTCCTTGTTGCACTGTACATGAAGATTCATATTTCAGACAAGTACTTTTGGGCTTTACCTTTCTTACCCTCCAGGCGCCCTCAAGAATGGGGAGAGAGAGAGAGAGAGAGAGAGAGAGAGAGAGAGAGAGAGAGAGAGAGAGAGAGAGAGAGAGAGAGAGAGAGAGATCGCATTTATTTTCCGTTCTTTTTCATTCCTCCTCCTCCTCCTCCTCCTCCTATTTAGTTTAACAAAGCGCAGGATAAGAGGAGACCTAATTGAAGTGTTCAAAATTTTCATAAGATACAGTAACATTGATGCACATAAATATTTTACCATTGATCATTCTAACGTAACAAGAAATAATGGATTCAAGATTATACCCAAACGTTTTAAATCCCACGAGGCAAAACATTTTCCTTTAATCGTATAGTAAATATATGGAATAAACTTCCTGCAGAAATTGTGAACAGCAATACTATTGAATCATTCAAAAATAAAATAGACAAATATTTAAAAGCAAATCCCCAACAAGCTCTCTTCTTGTCCGAATAATTACTAAATACACTAATAAACTCTTATTCTACACCAGTTTTAAAATAACTTGTATTAACTTTCAGATAGGCGTATAGAGTTCACCGTAGGGTGAATAGTAGAACTTCCTTTCATCCTTTCCTATGAAAATTTCCATGTCAGTTTTTCCATACTGCATGGTACTTTTCCCAACTATTTCCATGCCAGCGCAAGCTGGAGGGAGTGGTGGGTGGGGAGGAGCCTTCTGCTATGCTGTCCTGTCTCTCTTCACTGTAGCTAGTTAGTAGTAGTTACCAAACAGCCTTGCAAGGACCAAAAGGTCTGTTGCTGTTTGGCTTTCCTTTGTATTCCTTTGTATTCCTCCTCCTCCATTACTGTATCGGCCTCACAGTCTCTACCGATAAATGACCGAGCATTTTGACCAAACCCGATACCTACACACACACACACACACACACACACACACACACACACACACACACACACACACACACACACACACACACACACACACACACACACACACACACACACAGTCAAATTGAACTCCATTAAAACTCCTTCCCCCAACCCCTCTTCCTCCTCCACTTCCTCTTCCCCTTCCTCCTCCTCCTCCTCCTCCTCCTCCTCCTCCTCCTCCTCCTCCTCCTCCTCCTCCTCCTCCTCCTCCTCCTCCTCCCTCTGCACCCTCTTCCTCTGAAAAAAAAAAAAATGCTTTGAATTAAAAAAGAAAAAAAGACCCGCCAGTTTTAAATGCTCATGAATTTTCCTGATGTGGACAGAAATTTGGCATCCCCGGAGCATTATTTTTTCCCTTTTTCCCTCTTTTTTTCCCTCTCTTTTTTTCCCTTGTCCTTTTTCATCTTCCTCCTTTTTTTTCAGGCATTTATCATAGTTAGCGATAAATCATGTCTTAGAGAGAGAGAGAGAGAGAGAGAGAGAGAGAGAGAGAGAGAGAGAGAGAGAGAGAGAGAGAGTTGAATAAAGTCAGATGATGCGAAGTAGTAGACAGACAGCCTCCAGAGAGAGAGAGAGAGAGAGAGAGAGAGAGAGAGAGAGAGAGAGAGAGAGAGAGAGAGAGAGAGAGAGAGAGAGAGAGAGAGAGAGAGAGAGAGTTGAATAAAGTCAGATGATGCGAAGTAGTAGACAGACAGCCTCCAGAGAGAGAGAGAGAGAGAGAGAGAGAGAGAGAGAGAGAGAGAATGATGATGGATGCGTTACTAAATATTTAAAGATTTACTCTGTTACATAATCCCTAGAGAGAGAGAGAGAGAGAGAGAGAGAGAGAGAGAGAGAGAGAGAGAGAGAGAGAGAGAGAGAGAGAGAGATAAAAGGGAGGGAAG
>NC_087158.1:2747500-2757500 GCF_035594125.1 Scylla paramamosain | reverse complement strand
TGCGTACGGTGCGTTAGACAGGAAAGCAGGCAGGAGACGGACAGGTAACCGCCTAATCACATCTACAGACAGACGCACAGACAGACAGACAGACGGACAGACAGAGAAAGAGAGGGAGAGGAGGCGCGAGAGAGGGAGAGGTGGGGAGAGAAGTGGACACATTGCTAATCATGGAAGAGTGTCAGAGAGAGAGAGAGAGAGAGAGAGAGAGAGAGAGAGAGAGAGAGAGAGAGAGAGAGAGAGAGAGAGAGAGAGAGAGAGACACACACACACACACACACACACACACACACACACACACACACACACACACACACATTTATGCACACAGGCAGACATACAGACAAAAAGACAGATACTCACACACAAACATACAAACATACAAACATATATACAGACAGACAGACAGACAGACAGACCTCGTGACATGAATAGTGGGGGGTGAGGGGGGTGTCTGGCATCAGTTATGCGCGGAGGAGGAAATGAGATACGTGCAGTGTGTGGAGGAGGAGGAGAAGAGGAGGAGGAGGAGGAGGAGGAGGAGGAGAAGAAGAGGAGGAGGAGGAGGAAGAGGAGATGCTATGATGATCTTGTTCTTATTTTTCTTCATTGTCTCCTTTCTCTACATCTTTAGAGAGAGAGAGAGAGAGAGAGAGAGAGAGAGAGAGAGAGAGAGAGTCGAATAAATAGTAAAATAAAAATTAATCCTTTGCTCGACCTCGCCAGGATTCGAACCTGGAATCTTCTGATCCGTAGTCAGACGCGTTATCCGTTGCGCCACGAGGCCTGAGTGGGGAGGGCTGGAGAGGTGGCAGTAGTAGTAGTTGTGGTAGTAGTAGTAGTAGTAGTAGTAGTAGTAGTAGTGATGTTTATTTTAGGTAGTGATAGTCCATGTGTGAGAGATGTAGTAATAAAAGTAGTGGTAGTAATATCAGTAGTAATAGTGGTAGTTGTGTTTTGGTTAAGTTACAGAGATGGTCGTAGTGGTAGTGGTAGTAGTAGTTGTAGTAGTAGAAGTAGTAGTAGTAGTAGTAGTAGTAGTAGTAGATAGTAACAGTGATGGTAGTAGTAATAGATTAAAGAATTGGTAGTAATATTAGTAGCCAGCAGTAATAATAGTGGTAGTTGAGTTTTGGTTAAGATAGGTTGTAATAAGCCTGGTTAATTAGGTAAGGCAAGTCAGTAATGGGTAAGAACACCACCACCCTCCCCATTCCCCATTCCCCATCACCCTCAGTCTCCAATTACCGAGTGCCTCGTTTGTCTCACCACCAATAAACATTTGCACGCGATAAGGGGATAAAATGTAAGAAATTATAATACGATCATAATGATTACTTTTCCACCTAAACAACCTTATTAATCTCTCTCTCTCTCTCTCTCTCTCTCTCTCTCTCTCTCTCTCTCTCTCTCTCTCTCTCTCTCTCTCTCTCTCTCTCTCTCTCTCTCTCTCTCTCTCTCTCTCTCCCTTCCTTTTAACAGTTCCTTCCCTCCTTCCCTTCGTTTTCTTTTTCTTTTTTTTTTCTTTATCTCCAATCTTCTCTCCTTACATCCTTACATTCCTCCCTCCCTCCTCCTCTCACTCCAACCCTTCCTTATCTTTCCTCCCTTTTTCTCTCCTTCCCTCCCTCCAACCCTCCCCCTCCTCTCCCTCCCTGCATTCCTCCAACCTCTTACCTTACACCTCTCCCTCCCTCCATACAATAACATTAATAGTAATTACACGCATTCTTTCCTGCTCTACTAATGGTATTGCTGATCTGTCTGTCTGTCTGTCTGTCTGTCTGTATCTACGTGTGTGTGTGTGTGTGTGTGTGTGTGTGTGTGTGTGTGTGTGTGTGTGTGTGTGTGTGTGCGCAGTGCCGTGTAATATTGGCACTCCAGCTAATTCATATTAAGACAAGATTACCTGGGTGTGTTGTGGTGGGGGAGGGGAGGGGGAGGTGAGGAGGGTGGAGTAGGGGGGAGACTCAATATCCTGTCAAGTAATTATCCGAGCGGCGTCACCACTGCAGTTCTGTGGTGGTGAGGGGAGGGGAGGGAGTAGGAGAAGGGAAGAGAAAAGGGGAAGGTCTTGTGGGAGAGGGAAGTGATGGGGAGATAAAGTGAGGGGAGGAGATAACAGTGCTTGGTGCAGGTGATGGGGGAGGAGAGGAGGGGAAGGGAGATGGGGAGGAATAGGATGATCGAGAAGAGGGCGGTGATGGGAAGATGGAGGGGAGATGGGGAAAGGTATGGTTGTAGCTATGGCAGGGGGCAGTGATGGGGAGAAGGAAGGGAGGGGAGGGATTAGGGGGAGAGAGACATGTTAGAGGTATAGATTGAGAGAGATGCGGTTAGGAAGGGGAAGGGGAAGAATGGGAGGGGAGAGAAGGGGAGGCGAGAGTGAAGGGAGAGGAAAGGGGAGTGTTGGGAGGGGAAGATGTAGGAGGAAGAGATAAATAAAATGAATAAAAAAAAAATTAATTAGTAAATGAATAGAATCAGGATGAACGAATGGGAGGTACAGGAAGAGACAGATAAAGAAGGAAAAAAAAAAGGAAATAGATGTAAACCTAAAAGAAAGAAAAAATAGGGATAAAATAAAAAAAGAAAAAAAGAAAATAAAAGGAAGAGAAGAAATCAAAGAGAGACCAAAAGAAAGAAAGAGAAAGAGAAGAAAAATCAGTGAAATGAAGCAAGACAAAAGGAAGAAGGAATAAGAAGAAAGAATAAAAAGAATGTAACTAAATAGAAAAGAAGATAATGAAGAAACTTTGAAATATGTAAACAAAAAAATGGATGCCTGGCTGTGGGCGTATAGGGGCGTGTGTGCGTGCGTGCGTGCGTGTGCAGGCCTCCAGGGTGTCTCAGGGCCCTCCTCTCCCCTGGGAACGCTGGCACAAATCCACTCAGGGGCTTGAGGGGAATAGGAGGGGGGCGTTTCTCCCTTCCTCTTCCTCTCCCCCCTCTCTCTCTCTCTCTCTCTCCCTCCCTTATGTGTCTGCTCTGTTTCCTGTCTCCTTTCTCGCTTTTCCTTTTTCCTCTACCTTTTTTTTTCCCTTGCATTATTTGAAGTTTCTCTCTCTCTCTCTCTCTCTCTCTCTCTCTCTCTCTCTCTCTCTCTCTCTCTCTCTCTCTCTCTCTCTCTCTCTCTCTCTCTCTCTCTCTCTCTCTCTCTCTCTCTCTCTCTCTCTCCGTAGTCATTTTTCTTTTTTTTTCTTTTTTTCTTTCTCATTCCTCCGTGTTTTCTTCTTTCTTTTGTTTCTCTTTCTTATTTTTTCCCTCCATTTTCTTTCATTTTTATTTTGTTACTAGACTTCATTTTTTTCCCCTTTTCTGGTATTTTTGTCTGTTTCTTTTTATTCTTTTTTTTATTTCTTTCTTTATCTAATACTTTTCTGACTCCTCTCCCTTTTCCTCCTCTTTTTTTCCTTCATTTATTCCTTCCTTGTTTCCTTTTCTTTCCTTCCTTTTCCCTCCTCTTCCAAATGTTCTTCCTCTTTTTCCTCTTTCGTTCGAGTTATCTCTTTTTTTCCTCGTCAGCTTCTCTCTCTCTCTCTCTCTCTCTCTCTCTCTCTCTCTCTCTCTCTCTCTCTCTCTCTCTCTCTCTCTCTCTCTCTCTCTCTCTCTCTCTCTCTCTCTCTCTCTCTCTCTCTCTCTCTCTCTCTCTCTCTCTCTCTCTCTCTCTCTCTCTCTCTCTCTTCCTTCCCAATATTTTTTTTCCTTTTATCTTATTCTCCCTTTTTTATTTTCGTTAATCGTTTTCCTTTCTCTTCTTATCCCCATTTATGTTCCCTTATCCCTTTTGTCTCCCTTTCCACCATCTGCTCACCCTCCAGGCCTCTCTCTCTCTCTCTCTCTCTCTCTCTCTCTCTCTCTCTCTCTCTCTCTCTCTCTCTCTCTCTCTCTCTCTCTCTCTCTCTCATGGAAACTCCCTTTTTTTATAGATTATTCTTTTTTTCATCCTTTTTTTTTGTTTTCGGTATTTTTTTGTTTAAGCTCTTCCTTTCTTTCATTATTTCATTCTTTCTTTCTTTTCTTCTTGGTCTGTTCATCTTCCGTCTCTGTCTTTATTCCCGTTTTTTTTTTGTCTCCTTCTATCCTTCCATATCTTTTCTATTCCCATTTTTCTTCCCTCCTTCCTTTTAAATCTTTCTTGTCATTCCGCCTTCTTGTTTTTTTTTCTCTCTCTTCTCTTCTCTTCCTTCTTTTATTTCTTTCTTCTGTGCCTCTCCTCCTCCTCCTCCTCCTCCTCCTCCTCCTCCTCCTCCTCCTCCTCCTGCTCTCTCACTACCCTCCCTTCTAAACCTTTCCTCTCATTCCACCTCTCACTCTCCTTTCTCTTCCTGTCCCTGCTTCATACTCTTCCTCTCCCACTCCCTCTCCCTCTCCCTCTCCCTCTCCCTCTCCCTCTCTCTCTCCCTGCCTCTTCCGTCACTCTCTCTGCCCTGGGAGAGTTTGCAGACCATCACAGTGACGGCTCTCTCTCTTACTTGTGCTTTTTTTCTCTCCCTTTCCCTCTCTCTCTCTCTCTCCCCTCTCCCTCTCTCCCTCTCTCCCTTTGTGAAAGAGGACCCGCCGCTCGGAACTTCGCTACTCAACAGTGTCACTTGTAAGAAGAACGAGGTGGTGGTGGTGGTGATGGTGGTGATGTGTAGGGGGTGTAGGGGAGGGGGAGGTGTGTGTGTGTGTGTGCGTGTGTTGGTCGGTGTTTTGTTTTGTGTGGATGAAATGTGGTTGTGGTGGTGGTGATGGTGGTTGTAGTGGTGGTGTTGGTGGTGGGTGTAGTAGTAATAGTAGTAGTAGTAGTAGTAGTAACGGCAGCAACAACAACAACAACAACAACAACAACAACAACAACAACAACAACAACAACAACCACCACCAATTATCATCATTGCTATTGTCCATATAATTATTAGCATCATTAATTAGGGAGGTCGTAATTAATAGTTATCACCCTGACTGTTGTGTTGCGGCCTGTGTGTCACGCTCCGCCCACTCACCCACTCTCACCCACTCTCACTCACTCCCATTCACGTTTACTCACGCCCACTCACACTCACTCACCATCATTCACGCCCACTCACGCCCACTCATGCTCACTCATCATCATTCACGCCCACTCACTCCCAGTCACGTTCACTCACGCCCACTCACGCCCACTCACGCCGCATGATGGTCATTGTTAACCCAATTTCACTACAAGTTGTGTTCATTAATTCATCAATTCAGTTCATTATTTACTCGTTTATTTCAATTTTTTTTTTTTTTTCAAGCGGTCGACCATCTCTGTGTTATTAATTAGGTCATTTCATTAATATGCAGGATTGATTTATTTTTTTATTTTTTTATTTGTTTTGTTTATATTATGGTTTACTTTATTTACTACTGTTTTATTATTATTATTATTATTATTATTATTATTATTATTATTATTATTGTTATTATTATTATTATTATTTATCATGTTTTTTTTCGTTTTCTCTTTTTTTTTTTTTTGCTTCTGTTGTAAAGTGCGGTCTCTCTCTCTCTCTCTCTCTCTCTCTCTCTCTCTCTCTCTCTCTCTCTCTCTCTCTCTCTCTCTCTCTCTCTCTCTCTCTCTCTCTCTCTCTCTCTCTCTCTCTCTCTCTCTCTCAGTATTTTCTTTGTTTTACCTCATCTGTTTATATTTTATTTTTTTATTTCCTATTTCCTTTATTATATCTTTTGCTTCCTTTTCCTGTTTATCTTCTGTGGGTCTTCTTTCCTCGCATTTTCTTTTTCTTTCTGTTCTCTTTTTTCCTCTTCATCTTTTTTTTTGTTTACCTTTTTTCCTGTTTTCATTTTTCTGCTCTCTAATTCTTGTTGTTTTTGTTTATTCTTTCCTTCTTCGTATTTTCCTTCTTTCCTTTTTGTTTTGCGTTTATTTTCATTTTTTTCTTGTTTTGTCCTTTTCATTACTGTGTGTGTGTGTGTGTGTGTGTGTGTGTTTGTTTTCGTTTTGCTGTTTGCTTTCCTCTCTCTCTCTCTCTCTCTCTCTCTCTCTCTCTCTCTCTCTCTCTCTCTCTCTCTCTCTCTCTCTCTCTCTCTCTCTCTCTCTCTCCGTTATTTTCCTTCCCTTTCATTAAACTCATATTTTTCTCTCCCTATCATTGCAGTCTCCTCCTCCTCCTCCTCCTCCTCCTCCTCCTCCTCCTCCTCCTCCTCCTCCTCCTCCTCCTCCTCCTCCTCCTCCTCCTCCTCCTCCTCCTCCTCCTCCAATCTACTTCATAACTCGACCTACGAATAGCATCAAAGGAGATTAAAAGAGGAGGAGGAGGAGGAGGAGGAGGAAGAGGAGGAAGAAGAAGAAGAAGAAGAAGAAGAGGAGGAGGAGGAGGTAAGAGAGTGTTGATTAATATAAAAAGTTAGGTGGCATTTTTCTTTTGTCTTAACTTAGCACTTACTTGCCCCAAATAGCAATGGATTCTCTCTCTCTCTCTCTCTCTCTCTCTCTCTCTCTCTCTCTCTCTCTCTCTCTCTCTCTCTCTCTCTCTCTCTCTCTCTCTCTCTCTCTCTCTCTCTCTCTCTCTCCCCCCCATGACCTTAGGAATGGTCCTTTGCACGTTCCTCCTCCTCCTCCTCCTCCTCCTCCTCCTCCTCCTCCTCCTCCTCCTCCTCCTCCTCCTCCTCCTCCTTCCTGCCATCCCTGACAGACCTGCCTCCTCCACTCTAGGGGCTCCTGCCCGCCCACATGCTGAGCTTGCAGAGTCACCATTCATATTAGTCAAAAATCGTGCCACCACCACTAATGTTAAAAACTTTTTGCCCATCTCAACACACAACAGGTACCAGATCCTAGCTGAAGAGGAGGAAGATGCACAAGAGACGAGACTGGTCGGAGACTCAATAGTCAGAGGTCAGCTCTCTGAGTTCTGTGGCAGGGCTCGTAGGACACGTAAGCGTCTGTGCATGCCTGGTGGACGCTTAGACGACATCACGGCAGCATGTGACGAGGCAGCCTGCGGATCTAACAATAACACCCTCTTTATTATTCACGCAGGTACAAATGATGTTGAAAACACTAGGTCTGAAGAGCTCATGGAAAAGTTCAAGAAGATGATACAGCGCTTCAAAACTAAATCCAATAATATTATTGTTTCAGGTATCCTCCCCCGCATCAGGGCACCGGCTGTCTTCTACAACAGAGCCTTCAGCACTAACAGCCGTCTCCGTTCTCTTTGCACAGAGGAAGGTGTAGACTTTGTTAATCTATGGGACAACTTTTATAATAAACCTTCTCTATTTCAGCCGGATGGTTTACACCTAAATGGAATTGGAGCAGCACGACTTGGTAGACTCCTTAGTAATAAAGTTTCTATTTTCAGACCAAAAAACGACCAGCAAGATCGTGTAGCCCCAGGCTCTTAGTAGCCTCCTCGCGCAACCCAACCTCCATGTGCAACACTATAAAAGCTTGCCTAATCAACGCTCGCAGCCTTAGAAATAAATTTTCAGATTTAGAAACCCTGGCAGCTGTAGAAAACTACCACATTATTGGTATTACTGAATCTTGGCTGAACTCTGCAAACAGAGACTTTCTTGCGGAATACAACTTGCCAGGTTATGAAATGTTCAGCAGTGAAAGAAAAGACAGGATAGGTGGCGGTGTATTGCTGTATGTAAAAGCCAGTCTTCAGCCAACCATACTAAAAACCGAAAAGATTAACAATATAGATTCAATCTTCTTGCATTTAAGAGTACGTTCTAAGAAAACTGCTATAGGTCTTATTTATAGGCCTCCGGTTCACAATGTTTCCTCCGATAAGAATTTACAAGATCAAATCACTGAAATAAGTAACACTTTTGATACAGTCATCTGTGGAGACTTCAATCTACCTGTTAACTCATGGGGAAATCCACTTAACTCTCACTCTGGTCACGACTTGTATAATAATTTATTAGAATGTTCCCTAAAGCAACACGTCCAAGGACCCACACGAGGTGACAACATATTAGATCTTGTTCTTTCAACAAACGATGACTTAATATCTAACGTTAATATTGGTCCTGAATTTAGTACAAGTGACCACAAGATTGTCTCCTTTAACATCAACCTTCAAGCATATAAGGACATTGTTAGCAACGAAAAAGTTTTCATATATAAAAAAGGAGACTACGACAGACTCAGGTCAATTCTTTCTGTCGCAGATTGGAACGCTGAACTTGGCGAAAGTAACATTGAGGAATCATGGGCGAAATTTAAGTACATTTTAGAAGATGCTGTGAAGACATGTATCCCTATGCGTAAAAGACGTCCATGCAAGAGAAATAAACCTAAATGGTGGACAAACAAGATTGAGTCACAACTACTGCAGAAAAATCGTGCCTACCGTAAATATTTGTCCTCTCAGAATGAGGCTGATAAACTAGAATACGACAGACTCCGACGCGAATCAAAAAAGCTCATTAGACAGAGTAAGAAAAATCTAGAAATGTATATTGCAAGCATTGCTAAATCCAATCCCAAAGAATTTTACAGTTACGTTCGAAATAAAAAAGTCATTACATCTCACATTAATCACATTACACTAGATAACGGTAATTTTGTCACCGGAGAAACTCAGATCGCGGACACACTGAATGATTATTTTGCTTCAATTTTTACAGAGGAAAATACTCATACAATCCCCGAACCACTCCTTATGCTCCACAACATAACCCCCTTAAGTGTCTGCGTTTTTCATGAAAACGAGATAATCAAAGTAATTGATCAGATGAAAACTGACAAAGCCCCCGGCCCAGATGGTATTGCACCACGTGTCTTGAAAGAAACTAAATTCCAAATTTGTAAGCCCCTTTCGTTGCTTTTCACCAAATCATTTAACTGCGGTAAGGTTCCCGAGGATTGGAAGTTAGCTAACGTTACCCCTATAGAAAAGAAAGGCGATAATTCACTTCCAAGTAACTACAGACCTATCAGCCTTACATCTGTAGTATGTAAACTAATGGAAACAGTAATTCGCAATAATTTAGTGAACTTTCTAGAGGAAAATGATTTAATCAATGACTCGCAGCATGGCTTCGAAACAGACGTTCTTGTCTAACTAATCTGCTTGATTTCTTTTATGATGTTTTCACCATATGTACGACGAAACAAAGGCAGTAGATATAGTGTATCTAGATTTTCAAAAAGCTTTTGACAAAGTTCCCCATAAGCGGCTACTAGCTAAATTGAAGTCACATGGTATAAATGGAAAACTTCTCAATTGGCTTGAAGACTGGCTGTCTGAGAGAAAACAGCGCGTTGTTTTAAATGGTAAATTTTCAAACTGGCGAGAAGTTCTAAGTGGTGTACCACAGGGATCAGTGCTCGGCCCTGTTCTTTTCCTTATTTACGTTAATGATATCGATGAGGGTCTCACCTGCAAAGTATCTAAGTTCGCTGATGATACAAAAATAATGAATAAAGTAGTCACGTCTGAGGATAAAAGAAAATTACAATCTGATCTTGACCACTTAGCCACTTGGTCAGACAAGTGGCAGATGAGCTTCAATGTAGATAAATGTAAAGTGTTGCACATTGGTAATAACAACGATCACACTGATTACTTAATGAACGGTACCGAGCTTCTTAAGGTTAAGGAGGAAAAGGACTTGGGTGTTATAATTACCTCAGACCTCAAGTCAAGTAAACACTGCTCGGAAGTAGTTAAAACAGCAAATAAATTGGTTGGGTTTATTGGTAGGACTTTCGAATTCAAATCAGAAGGGGTAATTCTCACATTGTTTAATACACTTGTCCGACCTCTACTTGAGTATTGCGTCCAGTTCTGGTCACCCCATTACAGGAAAGATATAGACAAGCTGGAGAGAGTCCAAAAGAAGAGTTACCAAGTTGATCCCACGACTGCGGAACAAGCCTTATGAGGAGCGCTTGAGGGAACTCAACTTGTTCAGTTTAGAGAAACGGCGAATGCGAGGTGACTAAATTGAATTGTTTAAGATGTGTCGGGGCTTTGATAACGTAAATGTAAACAACTATCTCATCATTGAC
>NC_087158.1:2730000-2732500 GCF_035594125.1 Scylla paramamosain | reverse complement strand
AGAGAGAGAGAGAGAGAGAGAGAGAGAGAGAGAGAGGTGATAATGATAAAACAGAATGGAGAAGGAACAGGAAGAAAAAACAAAAGAAAGGAATAGAAGAAAAATAGAAAGAAGAGAGAAAAATACTTGAGGGAAAATAAAGGAGAAGGAAGAGAAGAGGAAAGAGGAAGATATTAAAAATTCTAAGAAAAAAAAAATAATTGAGAAGAAGGAACAGGAGGAGGAGAATAATTACCATACGCAGAAGGAAAGAAAAATAGAGAAGGAAGATGTAAAAAAAAAAAAAACATGAAATATGAAAAATTAATTAAATGACTGATAAATTGATGACTAAATTGAGAGAGAGAGAGAGAGAGAGAGAGAGAGAGAGAGAGAGAGAGAGAGAGAGAGAGAGAGAGAGAGAGAGAGAGAGCCGGAAGTACCTACTCTGTTTACCTTACAAGTTTACTCTTCCCTCAAAGCATCCTCTCCATCTGCATATTTCATTCCTATTTGCTCTACTTTTTTTTTTTCTATTATTTTTTGTACACCTGTCTGTGTTTACCTGGCCGGGTCCTCGTCGCCGGCCAGGTAACAAACAAACAGGTAAAGACCACTGCCGGTATTATTAGCGAGCGAAGAGAAGGGTAAATTGTGTGTGTGTGTGTGTGTGTGTGTGTGTGTGTGTGTGTGTGTGTGTGTGTGTGTGTGTGTGTGTGTGTGTGTGTGTGTGTTGCAGTGAAGTGTGGTGTTTAAAATATTGTTTATTTCATGTGTTTATTTAGTGTGAGAGTGATGTATTTTATTTTTGTGTAAATGTAGTGAGTGAGAGAGAGAGAGTGAGTGAGCGAGTGAGTGAGTGAGAGAGTTGAAGAGTTGAGTGTTCTTGTTTTCCTATGACTTTTTTTGTTTATTTATTTATTTATTTATTTATATTTATTTACTCGTACATTATTATTTTTCTAATTTTTGCCCTTGGTTGCACGTCGTGTTGCATAATAGTGTGGAGTTTTCATTACTATTATTATTATTATTATTATTATTATTATTATTATTATTATTATTATTATTATTATTATTATTATTATTGTTGTTGTTGTTTATTTTTTTCTTTTTAGTCAAAGTTCAAATGGACACAGTATGCAATTATGATCATTGTTATAGTTATTACTGCTGAGAGAGAGAGAGAGAGAGAGAGAGAGAGAGAGAGAGAGAGAGAGAGAGAGAGAGAGAGAGAGAGAGAGAGAGAGAGAGAATGAAATTAAATTGACACATAGAAATCTACTCTTATCATTACTTTTACCACCACCAGCACCACCACCACCACCACCACCACCACCACCACCACCACCACCACCACCACCATTTCAACACACACACGACACAATAACGGACGACTTAGGAAAAATAATGTTCATATTGAAATAATAATCATACTTGTATACACCAGAGTAAGTATTGTCATTAGGATACAAAGAACTACAATAACAGCCTCTGTGTGTGTGTGTGTGTGTGTGTGTGTGTGTGTGTGTGTGTGTGTGTGTGTGTGTGTTTAATGTTAAATGTGACACAATAAAGAGTGTAAGAGAGAACGAGGAGATGATAATGAGGAAGAATAAGAAGACGAGGAGGAGGAGGAGGAAGAGAAGAATAGGAGGAGGAAGAATAAATGATAAAGAAGGACATAGAAAGTGAGATATAAAACAGGAAATTAAATTAAAAATGACTGAAGGAATAAAAGAGGAAGAAGAGAAGAGGAAGAGAAGAAGAAGTAATAAAGAAAGGACAAAAGTGTACAGAAAAAAATATAAGAGAAAGAAAAATAGAGGAATCACTAAAAAAAAGGAGAAAGGAGAAAAAAACAGAAAACAAATAGAACAGATAAAAAAATAAATAAATAAACGAGAATGAGATAATAAAGAATAATAATGTAAATAACGAATAATGAGTAAAACCAAACGAATGACAAAAATAAAATGAAAAAAACGCAATAAAAAAGAGAAATTACAAAGAAAAATTAAAAAAAAACAATGAATGGAAAAACTTGAAACGAGTGAACGAAACCAGGAAATAAAAAGAAAATCATAAAAAAAGGAGGAATAACGAGAGGAAAGGACGACTGATGGGAGAGTAAGTAAAGTGAGAGGCCCTAAGGGAGAGTTGGGGGAGAGTAGGACAGTGGAAGATGATACAAAAGTGAGAGGGAGTGAGAGGGGTGTAAAAAGTGGGTCGTGAGGGGAGAGGTGAGAGGTGAGGGAGGTGGGAGAGTGACACCGTGTAATCTGGTTAAGCCCTGGTGCCTGCGAGAGAGAGAGAGAGAGAGAGAGAGAGAGAGAGAGAGAGAGAGAGAGAGAGAGAGAGAGAGAGAGAGAGAGAGGAGGAGCGGTATAAAATGCAGAACGGAAAATAGACTTTGGGAGTGAACTGAGATAGGAAGAGAAGGAGGAGGAGGAGGAGGAGGAGGAGGAGGAGGAGGAGGAGGAGGTTGGTTCTGGACGGTTTAACTTGCTAAATACTAACG
>NC_087158.1:2715000-2720000 GCF_035594125.1 Scylla paramamosain | reverse complement strand
CAGCACAACACAGCCTGCAACACCACACAACACAACCTGCAACACACAGCACAACCTGCAACACCACACAACACAACCTGCAACACAGCACAACACAGCCTGCAACACCACACAACACAACCTGCAACACCACACAACACAACCTGCAACACAGCACAACACAGCCTGCAACACCACACAACACAACCTGCAACACCACACAACACAACCTGCAACACAGCACAACACAACCTGCAACACCACACACAACCTGCAACACCACACAGCACAACCTGCAACACAGCACAACACAGCCTGCAACACCACACAACACAACCTGCAACACCACACAGCACAACCTGCAACACCACACAACACAGCCTGCAACACCACACAACACAACCTGCAACACCACACAGCACAACCTGCAACACAGCACAACACAGCCTGCAACACCACACAACACAACCTGCAACACCACACAGCACAACCTGCAACACCACACAACACAGCCTGCAACACCACACAACACAACCTGCAACACCACACAGCACAACCTGCAACACAGCACAACACAGCCTGCAACACCACACAACACAACCTGCAACACAGCACAACACAGCCTGCAACACCACACAACACAACCTGCAACACCACACAGCACAACCTGCAACACAGCACAACACAGCCTGCAACACCACACAACACAACCTGCAACACCACACAGCACAACCTGCAACACAACACAGCACAACACCACACAACACAACCTGCAACACAACACAACACAACCTGCAACACCACACAGCACAACCTGCAACACAACAACACAACCTGCAACACAACACAACACAACCTGCAACACCACACAACACAACCTGCAACACAACAACACAACCTGGAACACAAGACAACCTGCAGCACAACACAACACAACCTGCAACACAACACAACACAACCTGCAACACAACAACACAACCTGGAACACAAGACAACCTGCAGCACAACACAACACAACCTGCAACACAACACAACACACACCTGAGACAAGTCACTAATTACTCTCTTTTCTCCCGCACAGGTGAGCTGAGGGGCGGCAGGCCAGGTGTTGAGGTGCCCAGGTGACCCACAGGTGCCCTACAGGTGAGCTAATCAAGAACACGTCTTTATTTACCTGTAGGAAACGAAAAAAAAAATAATAAGGCTGCTTACCAATGACTTTACGTGTATATTATTAGAAATAGTATTATTTACGAACTTAAAACTCTCTCTCTCTCTCTCTCTCTCTCTCTCTCTCTCTCTCTCTCTCTCTCTCTCTCTCTCTCTCTCTCTCTCTCTCTCTCTCTCTCTCTCTCTCTCTCTCTCTCTCTCTCTCTCTCTCACCTGCATTGCGGTCCTCCTCCAATCAACATTATATATTTTCTTTATTTCCTGTGGTTGTCTTTACTGCGGCGTGGATTTGATGTCCTTGCATCGCGTGCCTCGTGTTGCGTAGTTCAGTGCAGGTGTGTGGGATTTTTCTCTTTCTCCCTTCCATCCATCCTTCCTTCCCTCCCTCCCTCTCTTCCTGTCTCCCTTCCTTCCTTCCTCCTTTCTTTCCTTTTCTGTTTATCTTTGTTTTCGTTGTTTCTTTGTTGGGCTTTCTCTCATACCGAGTTTTTTTTTATTTCATTATCGAGTTTGTTTTTGTTTCCTTCCTTCCTTCCTTCCTTCCTTCCTTCCTTCCTTCCTTCCTTCCTTCCTTCCTTCCTTCCTTCCTTTTATACTCATTTTTGTTTTCATTTCTTAATTATTGACCTTTCTGTCTTCCTCTTTTCCTTTCATTGTAAGTTTTTTTTTATTATTTCATTATCGAGTTTTTTTTTATTATTATTCTTTCATCCTTCCTCCATCCACTTGCCCACTTGCACCTCATCCACTTCTATTCTCTTTCCTTCATTTTTATTTTCGTTTCTTTCTTCATCCATCTACTTTGCTCATCATCATTCTCTCTCTCTCTCTCTCTCTCTCTCTCTCTCTCTCTCTCTCTCTCTCTCTCTCTCTCTCTCTCTCTCTCTCTCTCTCTCTCTCTCTCTCTCTCTCTCTCTCTCTCTCTCTCTCTCTCACCATTTAATTAACCAACTATCCACCCAGCTTCCTTTCCTCCTTCCTCCACCACCCCCTTCCTTCACTCACCAATCCACTCATGCACTCATCCATCCTCCCATCCACTCACTCCCAAATGCGCTGAAGGACGCTGCCTCATTAATTATTTACCTGTCTTACCTGTGCACCTTTCCTCTGCTTACCTGTGCGGGGGGAGTGGGAGAGGGAGGGGGACAGGTAAGCAGGTCTAATTAATTATGTACTCATCCAGCTGTTATTACGTCCACTTAGTTCGTGTTTACCTAGTTAATATCGATGAGGCAGACAGGTGTGTGTGTGTGTGTGTGTGTGTGTGTGTGTGTGTGTCGAAACTTCAGCAAGGGAAAGATTTTAAATGTTTTTTTTTTCTTTACAAGTTTTCGGCTGTTTATCTTTCCCAGTGACTTAATTTCTTAGGCCTATCCATTTTTTCTTGTTATTTTTTTCTTTTCTTACCTGTACGTAGTGTTTACCTGTATTCCTGTTAATTAATTACGAGACGAGTTTTCCTTTTTCCTTTCCTCTTTCTTAGTGTCTTTGTTTGTCTTGTGCAGTATTTTCTTGTTTATTTAGTGAGCACACACACACACACACACACACACACACACACACACACACACACACACACACACACACACACACACACACACACACACACATCTAGTCTTTTGAATGTATAAATATTTTCTTTTTCTTTCTTTTCTTTCTTTTCCTTTCTTTTTCCATGTTTACTATACTGCTTACCTCGAAAGAGAGAGAGAGAGAGAGAGAGAGAGAGAGAGAGAGAGAGAGAGAGAGAGAGAGAGAGAGACTATACAGACATGGCCACACCAATACAGAAATGAAAGAAAAAAGAAAGGAAGGAAAGAAATGAAAGAAAAAAAGAAAGGAAGGAAAGACACAGAAAGACAAGAAAGAAAGAAGACCAAGGTACAAGATGACAACAACAAGAAGGTGACTGCCAAATATTGCCTAGCGGATATTGAAGGAAAAGTAGAGGCCAATATCTCCTTACATTAGTCACTCCGCTTAATGAGAAAGAAAACGGAAGTGTGGATGCGTGGTGGAGGAGTAGGAAGAGAAAATGTATTCCTGATTATTTTTTCCTCCTCCTCCTCCTCCTCCTCCTCCTCCTCCTCCTCCTCCTCCTCCTCCTCCTTTTGTCTTATCTCTAACACTTCTCCACTTCATGAATTCTCCATTTATCCTCCCATGCGTTTCCTCCTCCTTCTCCTCCTCCTCCTCCTCCTCCTCCTCCTCCTCCTCCTCCTCCTCCTCTTCCTTATTTATCTCCACTTACCTCCCACGTTTCCCTTCCACCTCCTCATATTTTCTCCACTCATCCTCCAACACTCCTCCACCACCACCGTATGGCTCCTCCTCCTCCTCCTCCTCCTCCTCCTCCTCCTCCTCCTCCTCCTCCTCCTCCTCCTCCTCCTCCTCCTCCTCCTCCAAAAAGTACTAAACTGCCACTGCAACTCCTCTGACCTTGACTCCACCCTCCACACATCTCCACTCTTCTCCTCCTCTTATCTCCACCTCTCCTCTCTCCACCGTCAGGAGTATGAGGTAAATGTGAAATTATAAACGGAGAACAATAATAATTAGGCCGCTCGTCCGTAGGCCTATCCAGGATGGAGGAGGGGGAGGATAAGGAGGAGGAGGAGGAGAGAAGACTTAAACATGAAAATCTTAACACTTCTTTAAGCAACTGGTTCTTAAGTTCTCTCTCTCTCTCTCTCTCTCTCTCTCTCTCTCTCTCTCTCTCTCTCTCTCTCTCTCTCTCTCTCTCTCTCTCTCTCTCTCTCTCTCTCTCTCTCTCTCAAGGCTGTCTCCTAATTATCACTTTTGCCTTTTCTCTCTTCATTTGTTTTGTGTTTGACTATCTTCTTCTTGTGGTTATTATTGTCCTTGTTTTTGTCCTTGTTTTGTTGTTGTTTTCGTTGTTTTGTTTATTCTGTTTCTTGTTCTTGCTCTTGTTCGTATTATCTTTGTGTTCGTTTTTGTTTTTCTTTTGCCCTTCTTGTTTTTGTTCGTCTTGGTACTGTAAGCTTTGTTTGTTTTCACTACTACTACTACTACTACTACTACTACTACTACTACTACTACTACTACTACTACTACTACTACTGCTGCTACTACCATTACTATTTACGAGTTTTCTGTAGTGTGTGTGTGTGTGTGTGTGTGTGTGTGTGTGTGTGTATCAGAGAGAGAGAGAGAGAGAGAGAGAGAGAGAGAGAGAGAGAGAGAGAGAGAGAGAGAGAGAGTAATGATTATGGTGTGCGTGGCTGTAGCTGTAGTGGAAGAACAGGACTGAGAAAGAGGACGAGGAGGAAAAAGAAGAGGAGGAGGAGGAGGAGGAGGAGGAGGAGGAGGAGGAGGAGGAGGAGGAGGAGGAGGAGGTTACGAGAGTCATCCAAATTAGAAAGATCAACAGCCAAGTGAAGTCATGTAATACGAAAGACACACGGAAGAAAAGGGAAGACTAAATTATATTGACGAAAAAAAATAAAGAGGAAAGAAAGAAAATAAAGGAAGAAAAAAAGTCCGGGGTAACTTAAGTAGAAGGAGAAAGTGGACAAAATAAGACACTCGGATGGAAAAGAAGGAAAATCACTAGGAATAAAAAAAAAATGAAAAAAAGAGAAAAATATTGAGATTATGAAAAAAATGTATGGGTAGGAGAGGAGAGAGAGCAAAGTATAAGCAGAAATAATAGAATAAAGAATGGGATAAGTAAAGGATGATGATGCCATGATGATGATAATGATGATGATGATGATGATAATGATGGGTAACAGTGAGGCCCTTCGCGAGAGATGATAATGGAGAAGGGTTGAAGAGAAACAGTAGGAATAAACGTACAAAGAAGACGATAAATAGGAGGAACAGAG
>NC_087158.1:2692500-2710000 GCF_035594125.1 Scylla paramamosain | reverse complement strand
TGTAGGGACTTGTGTAATAAGGATGTAGATTAAGGGTGGCTGGGAGGGCCGTTAAAGGGAGCAGTGTGTGTGTGTGTGTGTGTGTGTGTGTGTGTGTGTGTGTGTGTGTGTGTGTGTGTAGGGAAAGTAATTCTCTAGTTTCCTTGTTGTCTTTTCTTTTCTTCTTCTCTTCTCTCCTCTTCTCTTCTCTCTTTCCTTTTCTCTTTCTCTTACATATTTAATTCTCAATCTCCTTTTTTATTTTCTTTCTTATTTCGCTACCTACGTTCTTTCTCTCTTTTCTTCCTTCCTTCCTTCTTTCTTTCCTTCATTTCTTCCTTCCTTATTTACGTACTTTTCCTGTGTTCTCTTCTCTTTTCTTTTCCTTCCCTTCCCTTCCCTTCCCTTCCCTTCCCTTCCCTTCCCTTCCCTTCCCTTCCCTCCTTCCTTCCTTCCTTCCTTCCTTCCTTTCTTATCCTCTATATCTATCCTTCTGTCTTCCTTTGTTCCTTCTTACCATATCTTCTTACCTTCCTTTTTCCTTCCTTTCTTCCTTCTTTCTTTGGTCTTTCATTGTTGTTGTTGTTGTTGTTGTTGTTGTTGTTGTTGTTGTTGTTGTCGTTGAAGATTAGTCTGTTATCTCTCTTATCTCTTGTTTATCCTACAGTATCTTGACTCTCTCTCTCTCTCTCTCTCTCTCTCTCTCTCTCTCTCTCTCTCTCTCTCTCTCTCTCTCTCTCTCTCTCTCTCTCTCTCTCTCTCTCTCTCTCACCTTTGTTTCGTATTCAGCTTCACTCTCGCTTCACAGTCCATCACACCCCCTTCCCCCTCTTCCCCCTCCCCCCGTCATTCTCCTCCCTTCCATACCGTTAATCTTTCCCCCCTCTCCTCTCCTTTCCCCTCACCTCTCCCTTCCCCTCCCCTCGCACCCCCTCATCTCTCCCTTCACTCTCACTGCAGGCTCATCCCCTTCATCTCTTTTCTTCCATCTCTCTCTCTCTCTCTCTCTCTCTCTCTCTCTCTCTCTCTCTCTCTCTCTCTCTCTCTCTCTCTCTCTAATTTTCCCCTTTTTTTCCCATTATTTCCCTATTTTCCCCCCTCATTCCTTATTTACGTCTTTATCCTCCCCCATTTTCCTTTTTTCCCCTCTTTATTTCCTATATGTTTTTCAATCCCTCAATTTTTCCCCTGCCAAATAAAGAAGGAGGTTATTGTAGGGATGGAGGGAAAAAATAGCTTTGGTGATGTGAGGAGGAGGAGGAGGAGGAGGAGGAAATACAGAAGAAATTACAGAAGGAAGAGGAGGAGGAGAGGAGATACAAAAGGATGAGGAGTTGGAGGAGGAAGAGGAGTTGGAGAAGAAGAAGAAGAAATTGACAAAGATGAGGAGGAGATACAGTAGGAGAAGGAGGAAGAAGAAAAATAAGAGGAGGAGAAGGTACACGAGAAGGATAAGAAGACGTAGGAGGAGGAAGAAGAGGACGAAGATAAAGCACAGAAGTAGAAAGAGAGGGAAAGATGAGAAGGCAAAGAAGTGACACAAAGGAATACACAAAGAAAGATGAACAGGAAACAGGGAAGTCCTTTGTATAATTAACAGAAGAAGAGGAGGAAGAAGAAGAGGATGAAGAAGAGTAGTGACAGAAGGGATCTTTCTTCACCAGGTGTCGCCAGGTAATATATTGTAATTCAAGGTCTCTAGTAAACGGCAGGGCAGGAGACAACATCAGTAACACCCATCAACACCACGACCCCCACCGGACGACACGATGGAGAGAAACGACTGCACTCCTCCTCCTCCTCCACCTCCTCCTCCTCCTCCTCCTCCTCCTCCTCCTCCTCCTCCTCCTCCTCCTCCAGGTGCTGTGTCCATTGCTCTTTCTATCTCCCTCCTTCCTCATTCATCTCCTTTTCAGCGTCAGGAGCTCAGCGTATTTACGTCAAGATGTGTGTCTCTCCTCTTTGTCTCCTTGTCTCTTTTATTCTGTCTATCGTTCACTCTGTTTCTGTCTCTTTTTCTCTATTTTCTTTTTCTATCCTTTGCTTCCATATATTTCTTTTATCTCCCGTCTACCTGTCACTTTCTTTATTCCCGAGGGGAGCGAGGGTGTTCTAATTTTGTTAGCGCACATCTGTACAGCCCACGCTCCGCCTGGCCCCTGGAGGCACAGCGATGGTTTGGCCAGGACCACTTTCTGGTGTCCATCGCATATAAAAATTGCTATTTCAGTCTCGGAACACTGTGACAGGTGACTTCTGGCGCCGCATCTTTCTTGTTTTATGACATTTCGACAGACCGCCACCGCTTTGCAGTGTTTTGTATATTTCGACTTAGCAGCATGTGAACGAAGGTTTCTGCCTCACAGGTGGCACAGCTGTCGCCTCATCACTACAGACTGAGCTTGAACGCGCAAAATACGCGAATTATTTGTCATAACTCACTTCATGTGCGGGACAGCCAGTGTTGGTTGACGCCATCAGACTCACCAGTGACTGTAGAGTCAAGATGTTTTATCAGCAAAACAAACAAAACAAAACGAGTTGAACTGTGAAGATGTTAAAAAATATTGAACACGTTTTACTTCCACTCGCTCTATGCAACAGTTGATCATTGAATGCTGAGATATGTTATCACGTTAAGTAGGAAAAACTCTCGTGAGCACGACAGTGTGATCACAATGCAGGCAAGGCTCCACACCTTGAAAACACAGAGTCATTAAGAGCAACATGTCACTCGCCGCAACCATCACGGCGGCGCGACGCTTGGCGCGGCGTGTGCTGGCGGGCTCCATATGACCAGGTGTGCGACGCCTCTTAAAATTAGAAACCCTCAGCCGCTGCTTTAAGTTGCTCCGCAGCTTAAAGCACCTACTGCCTTGTTTGCTTCTGTCTCTCACTTATTATTTCATTCTGTCATTCATTCCCTTTTTTTTTTCTTCTTTTTTTCTCTCTTCTTACCTGTGGTTCCGCTGCGTCACTGTTAAATCATCCTTTTTCTCTGTTCCTGTTTTCTCTTCTGCAATTTCTGTTTTCTTTAGTCTTTCTGTCACTTGTCAATATATTTTCCCCCCTCTCTCTCTCTCTCTCTCTCTCTCTCTCTCTCTCTCTCTCTCTCTCTCTCTCTCTCTCTCTCTCTCTCTCTCTCTCTCTCTCTCTCTCTCTCTCCCCTTCTGCTACGCCGTCAGCAGTTCTCCCCGTAATGGATGATGCAACCAACCCGTCTCCCTCATTCTTCCATATCCCTACCAGTTCTCTTCCCATCTTCCTTCTCTCCTTCCTCCCTTCCCATTCATCCCTTTCCTTACCCTATTCCCAACAGTGTCATCTCCCTTCTTTCCTTCCTTCCTTACCTCCTTCCTCCCTTCTTTCCTTCCTTCCTCCTCCAGCCTCCTCCAGTACCCTCTTTAACCCTTGAGGAGGTAGAATTATACTCCTCCTCCTCCTCCTCCTCCTCCTCCTCCTCCTCCTCCTCCTCCTCCTCCTCCTCCTAGTCCTTCTCCTCTCACTCTCTCCCCTCTTTACACTCCAGCAAGACGGTAAAAGAGGACATAGGAGGGAGGAGGAGGAGGAGGAGGAGGAGGAGGTACTGCGGACTCTTGCCACACGGAAATTTGCTTAATGGAAATGTCTCCCAATTACCTCCTCCTCCTCCTCCTCCTCCTCCTCCTCCTCCTCCTCCGTTTACATTTTTTTGGGGCGTTGGAGGAGGAATGAGTGTGTTAGGCTCAGAAGGGAAGGGAGAGGAGGAGGAGGAGGAGGAAGAGGAGAAGGAGGAGGAGGAGGAGGAAGAAGAAGAGGAAGAGGAATAGGAAGAAGGGAAGGGAAGGTTAAGGGTGAATGAGTCATCTCCTCCTCCTCCTCCTCCTCCTCCTCCTCCTCCTCCTCCTCCTCCTCCTCCTCCTCCTCCTCCTCCTCCTCCTCCTCCTCCTCCTCCTCCTCCTCCTCCTCCTCCTCCTCCTCCTCCTCCTCCTCCTCCCGCCCCCACTCCCTAATTTTCGACATGGGTACACACACACACACACACACACACACACACACACACACACACACACACACACACACACACACACACACACACACACACACACACACACACACACACACACACACACACTTGACCCTTTTCCCCTCCCACCTCCCCTCACTATGCCTCCCCTCCCATGCCTTCCCCACCCTTTCCTCCCCCACCTTCCCCCAGCCCCCCACCACATCACCTGTCCCATAAAGTCCTGTTCTCTCTCTCTGAATTGTAAATGACGTGTCTGAACATGGAGTTTTTTTGTGTGTTTTTTTCTCGTTGTTGTTGTTGTTGTTGTTGTTGTTGTTGTTGTTGTTGTTGTTGTCTTTCGTCGTCATTGAGTTGAGACATGAGTGGCCTCCATTTTATTTATTTATTTATTTTTATTATGTTTTCTTTTGTTTTTGTTTTTTTCTTCTTGTTTTCTTTCGCAAAATCATTCTTGTTTGTGTTAATGTATGTAGCAGCAACTCTGCCTTGTAACTACACACACACACACACACACACACACACACACACACACACACACACACACACACACACACACACACACACACACACACACACACACAGAGAGAGAGAGAGAGAGAGAGAGAGAGAGAGAGAGAGAGAGAGAGAGAGAGAGAGAGAGAGAGAGAGAGAGAAGTTTACATACTCTCTCTGTCCATCTCATTCTCTCACTGTATCACACACAGACACACACACACACACACACACACACACACACACACACACACACACACACACACACACACACACACACACACACACACACACACACACACACACACGGGGCCAAATAAATCTCGCAGCGCCGCCCGTAACAAGACAAACCGTGGCGGCGGCGCAATTAACGCTGTTTGTCGTAAAAGTGTCTTTAATTTGTGAGGAAAAGGGCGGGACCTCTGCCGCCTTGAGCCCCGAGAGAGAGAGAGAGAGAGAGAGAGAGAGAGAGAGAGAGAGAGAGAGAGAGAGAGAGAGGGGGAGGGGGAGAAAAAGTAGGGCAAAAAGTAGGTTATCACAGTAACAGGAATAATACTAATAATAACAGGAATAACTACTACTACTACTACTACTACTACAATGCTACTGATCCTTCTGTTACAACAACAATTACAACAACAACTACTACTACTACTACTACTACTACTACTACTACTACTACTACTACTACTACTACTACTACTACTACTACTACTACTATTACTACTATGCTACTGTTCCTTTTGTTACAACAACAACCACAACAACTACTACTACTACTATTACTACTACTACTGCAAATACTACTACTACTACTACTACTACTACTACTACTACTACTACTACAATAATGCTACCATTCCTTGTTCTACTACTACTACTACTACTACTATTACTAGCACCACCACCACCACCACCACCTGAGCGTTCCGTTTAATTAAGGGTAGCCCCTCACGCACACACACACACACACACACACACACACGGCAAAACTACGTCGCCACTACTACAGCAGCCTTCCACCACTACTTCCCAGCCAAGAGCGTCACAACGCACCTGTCTGATGCTCCCTGGATGACGCCCCGCATTAAAAGACTCATGCGTCAGCGGACCTGGGCGTTCCACTCCTGCCCGGTCCTTTACAGGAAACTAAGAAACAGAGTAATCAGGGAGATTAAGAATGCAAAGGCAAGCTATTACCCAGACAAGATACACCACCTCAAGCTGACCAGCAACAGACAGTGGTACGCTAAGATCAAAGCTTTGTGTGGCTTACAAAAGCACACTTCATCCCTTCCTTGCACCTCACACCTTCCTGCTAATCTCGCGGCTCAGGAGATGAACGATCACTTTGCTGCTATCTGTCAAACCTTTCCTCCCCTCCACACCACTCCGCTTCCTGCCTATCTGCCCGCTCCCTCCCCTCCACACACTGTCCAGGCGATGGATGTTTTTAAGAGAATACTTAAATTTAAACCAAGATCCACCACACCCACTGACCTTCCTATAAAAATTTACAAGGAATTTGCTGTAGAGCTAGCAACACCGCTATGCTCCATAATAAACGCCTCACTCTCCCAACACTCTTGCCCCGCGGACTGGAAGACATCTTATGTCACTCCCATCCCCAAAACTTCCAGTCCTCAGTCACTCAATGACCTCAGGCCAGTCTCTATCACCCCCATCCCTAGCCTTATTTGTGAAGATTTTGTATATGACTGGGCATACACCAAAATTTGTAACACCGTGGATATTAGACAATTCGGAAATATTAAAGCCACCTCCACCTCACATTACCTGACCAGCTTCCTTGAATTCATCCACAGCCACCTGGACAAGCGAAACACCTCTCTAGCTGTTGCTTTTGTCGACTTCAAAAAAGCCTTTGATCTAGTTGATCACACTGTTGTCATCAGCAAGGCAGTAAGTCTGGGTCTCCTCCTAATCTGATAGCGTGGCTAGCCGACTTCCTCACAGGGAGACGTCAGGCCGTTCGCTATCAGGGCTCTGTCTCTAATTTCCAACAGCTGACATGTGGAGTCCCCCAGGGGACCAAGATGGGTCCTCTATGCTTCCTCCTCCTCATCAACGACGCCCTCACCGACACCCCCCATCGCTGGAAGTATGTGGACGACTGCACCGTGGGCGTCCCAGCTTCCAACAAGAACCCGGACTACTCGCCACTGCAAGCAATTCTGGAGCGACTGCAGACGTGGACAGAGGAGAGCAGGATGACCATCAACCACAGCAAAACTGTGGTGATGCATTTCTGTACCTCCTCTGTACCAGTGCCCCCTCCCCGGCTCACAGTGGGCCCTCACCCCCTCCAGGTGGTCCAATGTGCCAAGCTTCTCGGAGTCACGGTGGACGACCAGCTGACCTGGAAGCAGCATGTCGCCAGCACCGTGAGATCAGCTACCTACAGGCTGTACATGCTGCGCAGACTCAGGTCGCTGGGGACGCCGACAGATGAGTTAAGGGGGGTGTACCTCACCTTCATCCTCCCCAAACTCATGTACGCCTCCCCAGCGTGGTCCTCCTCCCTCACACACACTCAACAGCTACAGCTAGAGAGTGTGCAGAAGAGGGCGTGCAGGGTCATCCTTGGCCCTGCATACACCACCTATGAAGAAGCCCTGACCACCCTGAGTCTGTCCAGAATATCCACCAGGCACCGAGAGGCTCTGGAGAAGTTTGGGAAGGGACTACTGCATCATCCGCGTCTCAGAGACATGCTGCCGCCCGACGCGCCTCGCCCTGTCCGTGCCACCAGACACCACAACAAAATAACGCCCCTGAAGGCGCCGCGCACGGACCGGTACAGACTCAGTGCGATTCCCACCATGGTGCGAGCCATCAATCAATAGTATTTCCCTCCTAGATTAGTCTTACCGTTAGGATTAATGTTAAGTTTTTCCCCATCCCCTATGTACATTTTCAGTTTGTCAACTGCCTAAATAATAAACCGTTTATTATTATTAATTATTATTATTACACACACACACACACACACACACACACACACACACACACACACACACACACACACACACACACACACACACACACACACACACGTCCATTAGCTCCGGCAGGGATTAGCGAACACTGATCTGCAAGTCCTTCAGTAAATCCTGTATCGGTAATGCTCTTTGTTTTTAGCGATTGTGTCACCCGATTGTAGGGGATTAGTGTGTGTGTGTGTGTGTGTGTGTGTGTGTGTGTGTGTGTGTGTGTGTGTGTGTGTGTGTGTGTGTGTGTGTGTGCGTTCCTTCTGTTGTTTCATATTATTGTTGTTATTTTTTTTCTTGTTTTGTTTCGTTTTCTTGTTCGTATTCGTCTTTGTTGTTGTTGTTGTTGTTGTTGTTGTTGTTGTTGTTGTTGTTGTTGTAATAGTAGTAGTAGTGATGGTTATTGTTTTGTTATTATTTTTTTTTTACTCATTTTCTGTTTCCTCCTCCTCCTCCTCCTCCTCCTCCTCCTCCTCCTCCTCCTCCTCCTCCTCCACTTGTTATACCATATTCTCTTACACTTCCTCTTCTTTTCATCATCATCATTATCCTCCTGCTCCTCCTCCTCCTCCTCCTCCTCCTCCTCCTCCTCCTCCTCCTCCTCCTGCAGGTGTTATCAGCGCCTTCCCTCACCTGCTGAGTGCCTCCTGTCACACCTGCCTGTCATTACCACCTTTCCTTCTCTTTCCTTTGTTTCTTTCATCGCTCATTTTCTCTTTCTTTTACTTCCTTTATGACGTGAAGAATTGCTGTGTTTGACTTGGTGAGAGAGAGAGAGAGAGAGAGAGAGAGAGAGAGAGAGAGAGAGAGAGAGAGAGAGAGAGAGAGAGAGAGAGAGAGAGAGAGTTGGTTCCATTATAGAGTTTTGTGATATTATTTTTGGTATGTATTGTATATTTATTGTGTGTTTATCTGTTTGTATGTCTGTTTGTTTGTGTGTTTGTTTGTATGTCTGTCTGTCTGTCTTTATCCGCGTTGCCTTATTGTCTCATTCAGTCTTTTTTCCCCCCAGTCTTGTGTGTTAGTGATATTCATGTTTGGATGGGAAAAAAAGGAAAAAAAAATATTAATGGATTTGTTAAGGAAAGAGAAAATGTAAAGTATTAAAAATTGGAATGAAAAATATTTGTCTTGATAACGTGAAGGCATTTTTTGTACACACACACACACACACACACACACACACACACACACACACACACACACACACACACACACACACACACACACACACACACACACACACACACACTTCCTACTTAACATTGGACAACAATAACTATGTGCATATGTTTACTTCACTTGTACACACACACACACACACACACACACACACACACACACACACACACACACACACACACACACACACACACACACACACACACACACACACACACACACACTGGACATTTTGCATCATAGCCGCCTCTTCCCCCAAACATACGAGGCTGCGTGTCCTAAATCCCTCCTCTCTACGACACATTTGTTGTACGTCACACACACACACACACACACACACACACACACACACACACACACACACACACACACACACACACACACACACACACACACACACACACACACACACACACAGTTACACTAAATATGCCACACAGCAACAAGCTTTTTAAACGAGGAGGAGGAGGAGGAGGAGGAGGAGGAGGAGGAGGAGGAGGAGGAGGAGGAAGCCTTTTAACAGAAGGTAAGGGGAAGCAGGAAGAGGAAGAGGAAGAGGATATTAGGGAAGTGCAACAAGAGGCAGGGCTTAAGAAGACCATAGGAAGAGGAAAAGGAAAATAGGAAGAGGGGAAAGAAGGGGAAGTAAAACAAAGAGCATAGGAAGAGGAAGAGGAATGGAAGGAGGATAGGAAGAAGGGAAAGGAGCAGGGAAACAGGATAAGAAGAGGAAGGAAAGTATAAAGAGCGAGAAAGATGAGAAGGAGGATAGGAAGAGGATAAGGAATAAAAGGATAGGAAAAGAGAAATGAGGGGAGAAGGAATGCAAATGAATAAGTAATGTGAAGTAGATTAGCAAACAAGTATTTGAATAAACGAAGAAAAAGAGGGAAAATGCAGATAAAGGGGAACAAATGGAAAACAGATTTATTGCGCAGGAAAAGAAAGGAGGGGGACAATATATATACAAGTAGAGGAAAAAAAAGAAGAAAGAAAAAAATAGGAGTTACGGGAAATTAGAAGGGAAAATAAAAGATTAGGGAAAAAAACATCCATACATTTCATCCACATTACACAAAACATGGAAAAAAAAGATAAATGGAAAAATAAAGAAGGGAGTAGAGAATTAGGGAAGGGAAAAAACAGAGAGGGGGAAACAACAATGAGGTAGATAAACGTGACAGACAAACACGTATCTTCCCTGTAAAAATAAAGCAAACAAACAAACAAACAAACAATAAAGAGAGAAAAAAAGGAGAAAAATACGAGAGAGAGAGAGAGAGAGAGAGAGAGAGAGAGAGAGAGAGAGAGAGAGAGAGAGAGAGAGAGAGAGAACGACATACATACCTACAAACAGACAGACAGAGTAAACACCTTCTAGTTATGTGTTCATGTAATGGAAACACACACACACACAAACACACACACACACAAACATAACAAACAAACAAACAAACAAAAACAAAAAACAAAAATACCAACCAACAAACCCACTCACAAACAATCACAAACAAACACACCTTCCCGACAAACACAAAACAAACAAACAAACAAACAAACAAACAAACACACTTCCTACTAGCGGTCATGTCCTTACCCACAAACGCGCAACATAAATATCCTGCGCGGCCAGTGAACGCCGGCCTGCGCTGATCACTATTTTGTCTCCTGAAATATGACGCAGCGGTTGTGGTGGTGGTGGCGGCGGTGGTGGCGGTGGTGGTGGTGGTGGTGGTGGTGGTGGTGATTTACCGCAGCCATCCCACACAAAACGAGGTTACAACAATCTGATTTCCTGACGAATTTATGTATACAATCTGTGAGAGAGAGAGAGAGAGAGAGAGAGAGAGAGAGAGAGAGAGAGAGAGAGAGAGAGAGAGAGAGAGAGAGAGAGAGAGGATGATAAGTGTTTAAATAGAACAGCGGGGTATGAAAACGAAGTCAGTCATGGGAGAGAGAGAGAGAGAGAGAGAGAGAGAGAGAGAGAGAGAGAGAGAGAGAATTATTTATTGTGCACCTTTTAAATGTTCACGTCTATTTTTTCTTTCAATTCACCACCACCACCACCCTACTACTACTACTACTACTACTACTACTACTACTACTACTACTACTACTACTACTACTGGTCAAAGCGTTCCAGATCTATTTGGTTTATTAGTTGATAAGTGTGAGGAGACAGGTGAAAGTTAGGTACCTGTTTAATTTAGAGGAGAAGGAGGAGGAGGAGGAGGAGAGAACAGTAGGAGAGAGAAGCTGAAATATTGCAAAGTAGGATAGAAAGAGACATAAGGAGAATGCTAATAAAGAAAAGAAGATAGAGGAAAGTAGGATAGGAGAAGGAAGAAAAGAAAAAAACAATAGAGATTAAAATAAGAGAGAAGGAGGAAGATAATAGGAAATAAATGAAAAGTATTGTAAAGCTGAGAAGGAGAGAATGTAGGATAGATAAATGGAAAAGGAGATAAGAAAAATAAAGATGAGAGAGCGAGAATATAATAGAAACAAAAATAAGAAACAGGAAATGAAAGAAAGATGGAAATAAGAAAAAGAAAAGAATAAATGTAAAGAAAGAGAGAGAGAGAGAGAGAGAGAGAGAGAGAGAGAGAGAGAGAGAGAGAGAGAGAGAGAGAGAGAGAGAGAGAGAGAGAGGGGGGGGAGCGTGTCACTTGAATTAAAAGGTAAAAATTCTCCAATATCTTTAATTTGCCTGCCTTGCCCAACACGCTGCAGTGATTAGCTAGTTTTTTTTTAAATCATTTACAGTTGACAAAATATTACACAATTTTTATTTATTTATTTTATTTATTTATATATATTTTTTTGGGCCAACTCGAATAGAAATCCTCATTTTTTTAATTCACATATTTTTTTTTATAGTACATGTATACAGTTTTTAGAGAGAGAGAGAGAGAGAGAGAGAGAGAGAGAGAGAGAGAGAGAGAGAGAGAGAGAGAGAGAGAGAGAGAGAATGTTTAAAATATCTTTATAGTTTTATTTTTTTTCTAATGGGAGAGAAGAGATGAAGGAGGAGGTAGAGGAGGAATGGATGGAGAAGAGGAGGAAGAGAAGGAAGAATTGATAGAAAAAAAGGGAATAGATAGAAAAAATGAAGACT
This sequence comes from Scylla paramamosain, assembly GCF_035594125.1. Taxonomy (NCBI): domain Eukaryota; kingdom Metazoa; phylum Arthropoda; class Malacostraca; order Decapoda; family Portunidae; genus Scylla; species Scylla paramamosain. The sequence goes on along the minus strand of NC_087158.1, from coordinate 2,698,209 downwards.
AGATAGAAAGGCAGAGGAAGAGGAATGAATGGATAGGAAGGAGGAGGAAGAAGAAGAAGAGGAAGAAGAAGAGGAAGGGATAGAAAGGAGGAGGAGGATAAAGAGGAAGAGGGAGAGGAGGAGGTGCTTGTGTTTCCGTGGTGACAGGCGTGGCGAGAGACTGTCCGTGGCGATGTTTAAGAGGAGGAGGAGGAGGAGGAGGAGACAGGAAGAGTAGTAAAGGGGAAGGGAGAGAGAGAGAGAGAGAGAGAGAGAGAGAGAGAGAGAGAGAGAGAGAGAGAGAGAGAGAGAGAGAGAGAGAGAGGGGGGGAGTTTCCATGCATTATTAATACGACAAGCAGTGTAATACAAAATAAATAACCTAACCTAATTTTGTAACTTGACTCATACATCTGTAATTACTCTCTTCTCGTTCATTATTCATTGTGTACTCTTGTTTACTGTTTCATTCTCCCTCTCTTCCTTTCCCTCTTGTTTTTATTTCCTCTTTTTTTCTCTCTCTCTTTCCATGTTTGCTTCTCCCTCTCTCTCCCTTTGCATAATACAGTAAATCTTGCAAATAGAGACTGTGTGTGTGTGTGTGTGTGTGTGTGTGTGTGTGTGTGTGTGTGTGTGTGTGTGTGTGTGCATGTGTGTAAAGGAATAATACTAATGTGGTTATGATAGATATTCTCTCTCTCTCTCTCTCTCTCTCTCTCTCTCTCTCTCTCTCTCTCTCTCTCTCTCTCTCTCTCTCTCTCTCTCTCTCTCTCTCTCTCTCTCTCTCTCTTTTTCCCTATTGTTATTTTGTATTTCTTTTGTTTTTTCCGCTACGTTCATACTCATATTTCTTTTTTCCTTTCCAATATACGTGTGTTTCCCCTTTTCCTTCCTTTTATTTACATACGTGTTTCCCCTTACTTTGTTCTTGTTTTTTTGCTTATATTTCAATTTTTCCTTCACTTTCCTGCTTATTTCCCTCTATTCCTTCCTCTAACATATGCAAATATTTTCTGTTTCCTTTCAGTCATCTTTTTTTTTTCCTTACCTCTTTTATTCTCTTCATTTCCCCTTTTCTACTTATGTTTTTCAACCCTTTATCTTTTTTTTTTTTTTTCTCGTCTTCCTCCCCTCATTCTCCTCTTCCCCTCTTCCCTCATTTCTTACCGTCCCTAATTTCCCTTTACAGCTCCTCCTAAAACTTTCCCTGCCAGTCCTCTTTCCTCTTTCTTAGATTAACTCTTTGTGTTTCCCCTCATTGTGTTTCCTCTTTTATTTCCCCCTTCTTTCTTTATTTTATTTTACAGAATCTTTTGTCTTTTGCATTTTCTTTTTATTCTTGAAGTTATTTTTTCTTCTTTTGTCTTTTTTTTTGTCTATTTTCTCTTCCGTATTTCTTTTTATTTTTTTCTTTTTATAGTTTAATTTTATTTTTCATTCTTTTCTTCTCTTATCGTATTTTTTTCCTTTTTTTTATTTTCTCACTTCTATTTTTGTCACTTCTCTTTTCTTCTGCTTGAGTAGGAAGGAAGAGGAGGAAGAAGAGGAGGAGGGAAAAGAGGAGGAAGAGTAGGAGGAGGAGGAGGAGGAGGAGGAGGAGGAAGTGGTGCTAACAGAAATAAAACTGGAAATAAAAATTAGAATGATAGTTATGATAATGATGACGATATTAATGATGATAGTGGTGACGATGATGATGATGATGATGATGATAGTGAAAGAAACTAGTAAAGAAATAGTAATGATGATATTGGTAACCGGAAGGATAGTGATGATAGTAATAATAGTAAAAAAAAAAAAAATAATGGGGTGGTGGTGATGGTGGTGGTGATAGTGAAATAAACAATGAAAGTGATAGGAAAAGAAAGAAAAAGTGAAGGAAAACAAAAAAATAAAGGAATGAATAGAGAATAATTAAGATAAACAACAACAACAACAACAACCACAACAACAAACACACAACAGCTTTACAAATAGTGGTGGTTGTGGTGGTGATGGTGATGAGGACTGGAGTAATGGTGATGGTGGTGATGGCATGGCCTCGTCCTGCAGCCATGAGCCTCGTTCGTCACCATTACCTGCTGTGTTATGGTGATGGGGGGAGGGGAAGTGAGGGGGGAGTGAGAGGAGAGGAGGGGGTGACGGAAGGAACCATTAAACCTCCGTCATGACCCTGGTTGATGGTTAAGGGGGTAATCAGGCCCTAATTGCCCCTTAATTACCTCCACTCCTTGTTAGGGGGTGAGGGGAGAGAGGGGAAGGGGGAGGGAATGAAGGGAAGAGAGTGAGGATGTGGGGAAGAGTCAATGAGGAGAGACTAAGGGAGGGGAAGAGGGGGTGAGTGATGGGAGAGAGGGTGTAGGAGTGAGGGGAACCGTGAGTGAGGGGAAGGACGAATGAGTGAGGGGAGTTAGTGAGGGGAAGGGGAGAAAGTCGTAGATTGTAGTGTTTGCGGTTGAGGGGTGCCAGAGGGGAGAGGGGAGATGAGGATGAGGGGAAGGGGAAGTTTGTAGGGGTGAGGGGAAATATAGTGGTGATGTGAGGCAATGTTGAAGTAGGAATGGTAGTTGTTATTGTTTGCAGTGGTGGTGGTGGTGGTGGTGGTGGTGGTGGTAGTGGTAGTAGTGGTGGTGGTGGTGGTAGGCTCTGAGTTTAAAAGTGACGAGAAACACACACACACACACACACACACACACACACACACACACACACACACACACACACACACACACACACACACACACACACACACACACACACACACACACACACACACCTGTTGTTTTTTCGTGTGATTTGATTAGTTTGCACACGAGGGGAATCACGCACAAGGAAAACCCGAGGGAAAAACAAAAAAAATGGGTAAAGAAAACAATGAACCTCTGTGTGTGTGTGTGTGTGTGTGTGTGTGTGTGTGTGTGTGTCGAGTGTCCCAAGTCTCCTTGACGGACGACCCTCGTTACTTACCTGCCACACACACACACACACACACACACACACACACACACACACACACACACACACACACACACACACACACACACACACACACACACACCTGTTCCTGGCACTAATACATCACAGAAATTCACTTGTCTCACACTTGCTCCTCCTCCTCCTCCTCCTCCTCCTCCTCCTCCTCCTCCTCCTCCTCCTCCTCCTCCTCCTCCTCCTCCTCCTCCTCCTCCTCCTCCCTTCTCTCCTCTTTCTCATTTTTCTTCTTCCTCCTCCTTCTTCCTCTGTAAACAACATATCAAGAAGTAATGTCTGTCTTTATTACTGTCTTTATTACTATTTTCTCTCTTTCCATTCTTCTTTGTCATCCTCCTCCTCCTCTTCCTCTTCTTCCTACATTTCTCATTATAGATTTGATGATGTAATTTATCACAAACAGCCTCGTAAGGATGATCATGTGCTGCTTTGTTCTTCATTACTGTTCATTTGTGTTCCTCCTCACTTTTCTCCACCTCGTCCTCCTCTTCCTTTTCCTCTTCTCTTATTTAACTCTTCTAGTATGAAAAATCCATTTACTTATTTTTTTTAATTATAATAGGTGCAGGGAGAATGAAAGTAGTAATAGTAGTAGTAGTAGTAGTAGTAGTAGTAGTAGTAGTAGTAGTAGTGTTTTGAACGTGAGAAATCGCGCTGGTATGTGTCTTGGTTGCGTAAGAAGAGACTTTTCTGCATTTTTAGGCCGCGTTAGATTACGATTGACTGTAATAGTAGTAGTAGTAGTAGTAGTAGTAGTAGTAGTAGTAGTAGTAGTAGTAGCAGCAGCAGCAATAACAGCAGTAGTGACAATATCCAATAGATCGCTTTAAAAATTAATAGAGCCAGGAAGAATGAGAATCACAATGACAGCAGCACCATCACCAGCAGCAGCAGTAGTAGCAGCAGCAGCAGCAGCAGCAGTGACAATATCCCAGGAGGTAATCGGCTTAAAGGTTAATACTGATGAGACAAACCCGATGATTTGTGGGAAGCAAGCAGGTGGGAGGCGCGATTCATTATGAGAGATTAGGATAAGGTGCTGTGAACCTGTGAACCCCTCGCCACCTCGCTCTCCCCTCCCCTTCCGCCCCACCCCCGGCCTCGCCCCATCACTGTGAAGGGCTTGGCTTAATAATACTAGTAGGGGGTACACGTGTTATTAGTGAGTTAACAGTGACGGGGTCTTGTGTTGGTAGGTGGTCAATGTTGAGGGGTTGAGGGGGTGTGGGGGAGAAGGTGGGGGAGTGAAAGGAGGGAGGAAAGTAATGGGTGATAAGAAATGTTGTTATATGTTTTTTTTTCTCATTTGTTGTTGTTGTTGTTTTGTTTTCCTCTTGTTGTTGTTGTTGTTGTTGTTGTTGTCCTGTTGTTGTTGTTGTTGTTGTTGTTGTTGTTGTTGTTCTTCTTCTTCTTCTTCTTCTTCTTCTTCTTCTTCTTCTTCTTCTTCTTCTTCTTCTTCTTCTTCTTCTTCTTCTTCTTCTTCTTCTTCTTCTTCTTCTTCTTCTTCTTCTTCTTCTTCTTCTTCTTCTTCTTCTTCTTCTTCTTCTTCTTCTTCTTCTTCTTCTTCTTCTTCTTCTTCTTCTTCTTCTTCTTCTTCTTCTTCTTCTTCTTCTTCTTCTTCTTCTTCTTCTTCTTCTTCTTCTTCTTCTTCTTCTTCTTCTTCTTCTACCACCAATTCAATTTCTTATTTCCTCCTCCTCCTCCTCCTCCTCCTCCTCCTCCTCCTCCTCCTCCTCCTCCTCCTCCTCCTCTTCCACCTGCTGCTGTTTTTCACTTTCTCAATTTATAGCTTTGGATTTTGCTAACTATATACGAGACAAATGGCTGGGATCTCGTTCTATTACTTTCTTTTTTTTTTTTTTTATCTTTTTTTCTCTTTTTTGTGATAAATATATTTCATGCAGGCAAAATGAGTCCTTTGGGAATACGAAAAATGGTTTATGTGGCAGCTTGTATTGGTCAGTTTGTCACGTGAGAGAGAGAGAGAGAGAGAGAGAGAGAGAGAGAGAGAGAGAGAGAGAGAGAGAGAGAGAGAGAGAGAGATTTGATTCGTTTTTAGACCTTTGCTAATTCACTTTTTTTTTTATTTAGTGGATATCGAAAAAAATGACGTGAGAATATTCAATAATCTATATATATATATTTTTTTTTCTCTTCACGATTTTTCTCCTATAGTTTCTACGTAAACACACACACACACACACACACACACACACACACACACACACACACACACACACACACACACACACACACCTGTACAGAGAAGAGGACACACCTTAATTAAGTGGCTGTGACAACAGGTGAGGCAGTGTGGCGCACCTTTGCACACAGGTAATTAAGTCTTGTCACGTGACCTTACCTGGCTCTTAATTATTCTTACCTAATTGTATTTTTAAAGGGTTGAGTCAAGCTCGTAATGGCTAGTCTTTTGAAGTTAATTTGTCTTATTTGAGGGTATGAATGTTTCTTGCACACACAACTTAGTCAGTGTGTGTGTGTGTGTGTGTGTGTGTGTGTGTGTGTGTGTGTGTTTGGATTAGGCATAAGAAGAACGTCATCTTTACTTCAAATGTAGAAAATAGAGATTGCAGATCCACAGGTAATTAGCAGAGACGGGCAGGTGCCAATCACAGGTGTAACGCAGGTGAGAAGAAAATATTAAGAGCCATCAGAACATGAACATGATATATAGACAGTCATCTCAGAGTTGGAAAATTACTGGTGCCAAATAAACTA
>NC_087158.1:2672500-2677500 GCF_035594125.1 Scylla paramamosain | reverse complement strand
GTTAAGTCTTGTCAAAACACACCTGTTCTAATCCCCACACCTGGTCTCCTGTCTTCTTCCCTTCTAACTCCCTGCCTTACACACACACACACACACACACACACACACACACACACACACACACACACACACACACACACACACCTGTTGCTGTCTACACCGTTTTTTGTTAAGACTTACCTGTCACTGACTCGATAATTAAGAGGGAAGGGTGTTTTTTTTACTGTTGTTGTTGTTGTTGTTGTGGTGGTGGTGGTGGTGGTGGTGGTGGTGGTGGTGTACATTTAAACACGAGTTATAAATAGTTGACGGGAAAGGAAGAAAGGAAAGGAAGGAGTTTACCTGAAAGGGGAAAAAAAAAATTACACGAAATAAAGAAGGAAATAAGAAAAGCTACAGGAAAGGAAGAAGACGAAGGGGGGAAAAAACAAAGAAGAAAAAGGAAGAAGTGTACACGAAAAAAAGAAAAAGAAAAGTTTACACGAAAATAAGAACAAGAAGAAAGGAAGACATTTAAACGAAAGGAAGGAAAAAGATGAAAAAGAAAAAAAAAGAAAATAGCTATACTGAAGGAAGAAGAAGAAGAAGAAGAAGAAGAAGAAGAAGAAGAAGAAGAAGAAGAAGAAGAAGTATACACGGGATGCCAGCGTCACTTCACCCCCGGAAATTGGAAGTCATTTAATTACAGTCAGGTTTATTGGTTATAATTCAAGTTTAATTTGGAAGATGATTACCTCCGCTGCTAATCCTGAGGGCGTGGCGTGGGTGTGGTGGGCGGGGAAGGCGGCGTATATATGTATGTGTGTGTATGTGTGTGTGTGTGTGTGTGTGTGTGTGTGTGTGTGTTTATGTACTTGTCATGTTTTGATGCTGAAAAGAGAGTGGAGGAAACCAGTTGAGGGGAGGAGATCGAGGCGGAGAGAGAGAGAGAGAGAGAGAGAGAGAGAGAGAGAGAGAGAGAGAGAGAGAGAGAGAGAGAGAGAGTGGAATGGAGCAAAGGAAGGAGAAGGGAAGGGAAGGGAAGGGCGGAGGAAGATGCAAGGGACAAACAGCTGGAGGAGACTCGTGCATGGCGCCCACACCTCACTCTGGCGACACTGCGAGAGGTAATCATGTGTGTGTTTGTGTGTTTGTACTTTTTTGTCTTTCTTACGTTGTGTTATAAATATTCTGTGGTTTTCTTTTTTTTTTTTTCAATGTAAGGTTTTTCTGGCCAAGGACGACAAAAAAAAGGGAAAATAAGGGGAAAAAAGGATTATTAAAAGTGCCAGTCTCTGCTTTAATTTACTGACGCCATGTTAACGAGATTTACCTGAAAAGTGAGGTGTATTTGTGGTCACGTGGAGAGAGAGAGAGAGAGAGAGAGAGAGAGAGAGAGAGAGAGAGAGAGAGAGATGTTTAACTAGTATATCTTTACGTCTTATCATTTAATATTCAATTTGAACTTTCATTGGCTTGCTTCTTTCTTCTTATTTTTTCTTCTTCCTCTTCTTATTAACACATTTGACTCTATTAACTGACGCATTTACTTCACGCCGCTCATTACACCCTTGCTCCTCCTCCTCCTCCTCCTCCTCCTCCTCCTCCTCTTCCTCCTCCTCCTCCTCTTGAGTATGTTAGTGTGCCATTTTCTGTTATCATTATTATTGTTTTGTTTTCTTTATTTACTTCAGTTTCTTCACTTCAGTTTATTTGTTTAGTCATGTGTGCTTCTGACTGACCTAGTGGCTGATGGGTAACTGAATGAAATTGCCTGAATGACTGATTGGCTGACTGACTCATGGAAAAGCTCACATGGAACTAATTACGAAGATTTATTGACTGACTGACTGACTGACTGGTTGACTGATTGGCTGACTGACTGACTGACTGACTGACTGACTGACTGACTGACTGACTGACTGACTGACTGACTGGTTGACTGATTGGCTGACTGACTGACTGACTGACTGACTGACTGACTGACTGACTGACTGATTGACCGACTGGTTGACTGATTGGCTGACTGACTGACTGACTGACTGACTGACTGACTGATTGGCTGACTGACTGACTGACTGACTGACTGGTTGACTGACTGACTGACTGACTGACTGACTGACTGGTTGACTGATTGGCTGACTGACTGACTGACTGATTGGCTGACTGACTGACTGATTGGCTGACTGACTGACTGACTGACTGACTGACTGACTGACTGACTGACTGACTGACTGACTGGTTGACTGACTGACTGACTGACTGACTGACTGACTGACTGACTGACTGACTGACGAAATGAACCTAATTCACTTCACCCGAAACATTTTTTTCTCCCTTTGCTCTTTAAATTTAACTCTCTCTCTCTCTCTCTCTCTCTCTCTCTCTCTCTCTCTCTCTCTCTCTCTCTCTCTCTCTCTCTCTCTCTCTCTCTCTCTCTCTCTCTCTCCGTTTACCTTATCCATGTTTTTTTTTTTCGCCACACCACTCAGTTCTTTTTTCCCTCCCTTATTTTTTTCCCTCTCTTCATCAGCATCTTCATTATTCCTCCTCCTCCTCCTCCTCCTCCTCCTCCTCCTCCTCCTCCTCCTTACCTTCCTTCTTTCAATCATTCCTTCATCCATCACTCATTCCCTCTTTCCCACCCCCTTCCCTCTCTCCCTTCACTCCTTCCTCCCTCCCTCCCTCCCTCCCTTAGTTTTCCCCTCACTCTCTCTCCTTTACTCACTTTTATTCCCCTTCCATTATCCAACCGTCTCTGCTCCCCCTTCCTCCTCCTCCTCCTCCTCCTCCTCCTCCTCCTCCTCCTCCTCCTCCTCCTCCTCCTCCTCCCTTTGTTTGCAGACAGGATTGCACGGTGGCTAGGTAATTGGACGTGAATGGCTGCCTTTGTTGGCCACCTCAAATCACTTTAGTTTGTTGCTTTTAGTGTCTATGTTTCATTCAGGCGAACACACACACACACACACACACACACACACACACACACACACACACACACACACACACACACACACACACACACACACACACACACACACACACACACACACACACACACACACACACACACACACACACACACACACTAAAGTAGATGGGTGTTTTCTCTCTCTCTCTCTCTCTCTCTCTCTCTCTCTCTCTCTCTCTCTCTCTCTCTCTCTCTCTCTCTCTCTCTCTCTCTGGTAATTACAGTTCTCAGTTTTATTTTTCTTTATTTTTCTCATATTTATTCATTTCCTTCTTTTCGGTTTTCTTTCCATCCTCCTCTTTCTCCTCCTCCTCCTCTTCCTTTTCCTTTTCCATTTTCTTTTCATTTTCCTTCTCCATCTCCTTTTTCTTCTTCTCCTTTTCCTTTTCTTTATCCTCCTTCTTCTCTTTCTCCTTTTCCTTCTTCTCCTCCTCCTCCTCCTCCTCCTCCTCCTCCTCCTCCTCCTCCTCCTCCTCCTCCTCCTCCTCCTCCTCCTCCTCCTCCTCCTCCTCCTCCTCCTCCTCCTCCTCCATTATTCACGTCTTATCCCCTCTCTCTCTCTCTCTCTCTCTCTCTCTCTCTCTCTCTCTCTCTCTCTCTCTCTCTCTCTCTCTCTCTCTCTCTCTCTCTCTCTCTCTCTCTCTCTCTCTCTCTCTCTGCCCCCTTTTCTATTCATCCATTCTTAATCTCTTTGTTCTCTCTTCTCTCTTCTAATCTGGTTCTTGTTTTATCTCTCTCTCTCTCTCTCTCTCTCTCTCTCTCTCTCTCTCTCTCTCTCTCTCTCTCTCTCTCTCTCTCTCTCTCTCTCTCTCTCTCTCTCTCTCTCTCACGCCTCGTCACTCTAGGTAATTAAATACAGTGAGAAACAGACGTTAAGTATCTCTTTGCATTGCTAATAATCTTGAGAGAGAGAGAGAGAGAGAGAGAGAGAGAGAGAGAGAGAGAGAGAGAGAGAGAGAGAGAGAGAGAGAGAGAGTAGTTTTTTTTTTTTTGTCTTTCTTACCCCCCGTCGCTTCTCGGAAAAGTAAGAAGAGCAAGGGAAATGTAATTAATGTTTTCTTTTTTCTGTTTTTTTTTTTTCTTTATTTTTTCTTTCTTTTTTCCCCGTCATGTGTTTTGATGATGTCCGGTGAAGATTGTTCTTTTGTTACTGGTATATTTGACTTTTATTTATTTTTTTTTCTCTCATTTACTTCTCTCCTCCTCCTCCTCCTCCTCCTCCTCCTCCTCCTCCTCTTCCTCCTTCTCCTCCTCCTCCTCCTCCTCCTCCTCCTCCTCCTCCTCCTCCTCCTCCTCCTCCTCCTCCTCCTCCTCCTCCCCTCGTGTTAGATTAGCATGCGTAATTAAATACTGAGAGAGGATCATTAAGCTTTGTTACTGTTTGTATAACCTTTGTAATCCTCCTCCTCCTCCTCCTCCTCCTCCTCCTCCTCCTCCTCCTCCTCCTCCTCCTCCTCCTCCTCCTCCTCCTCCTTTGAAACGCTTAGAACTCTCACCTAAAACTCCTGTCAAAGGCCACAGCGATGATTGGTCAGCTTCTCACGAGTGTTTTTACTATTGGTGATGTAGAATCTTGTTTAAATACCCCTTAGAATCATGAAAACACCCTTGAAAACGAGTAATTTACACTAGAGGCTGCGGAAGTTAGGTGAAGCTCAGTTGAAGCTTATTTTACTTAAGCTCTCTTTCTACAACCGTGAATAAAAACCCACCTTGAAGAACAGCGGGATTTTTCATTGGACCTCGTGAACGTTAAGAGCTGTTACCACTGTCCTCTGAATCACGACACCATCCTTGAAGTCTCCTGTAACTTCCGCTGCGTGCTGTTAAAAGTGCGTACGACTGTTATCAAATCGTCCCAGAAATCACGAAAACAGCTGCAAGACCTCAGATAACTTTACAAAACAATCGTGAAAAAAAAAAAAAAATTGAAAACTCCAGCAGCTTTCACTAGGCCCGTTAAAATGTAGCAAGACTTGAACTGTCTGTACAATGAAACACACACGCACACACACACACACACACACACACACACACACACACACACACA
>NC_087158.1:2645000-2652500 GCF_035594125.1 Scylla paramamosain | reverse complement strand
GGGGGGAGGGAGGTGAGGAGATGGTCTCTATTCCAGACATATTCCTGTTCCGTGCCTTAATTCCCATTAGTACACTCCATTCCCGGACCCGCGATCCTCAAAGGGCGGCCCATTCCAGATTCTCAGGCCTGGTCTCCCCTTGGTCTTATTCCAGTTCACCTTGAGACTCAATCTTGCCTCTTTCATTATGGGATTACCAACCATCGTGTTTTCTTTTTTTTTTTTATGCCTTATTTCTGTGTCTGTCTGTCTGTCTGTTTGTTTGTCTGTCTGTTTGTTTGTTTGTTTGTTTGTTTGTTTGTTTGTTTGCGTCTGTGTGTCTGTCTCTCCTTCTCTCTTTACTTCTTTCCACTACATTCAGCCTTTTTCCTTCTCTTTATCTCGTTCGTCGTTCTTCTTTTTCACCCAGCACCTTATCTCTCTCTCTCTCTCTCTCTCTCTCTCTCTCTCTCTCTCTCTCTCTCTCTCTCTCTCTCTCTCTCTCTCTCTCTCTCTCTCTCTCTCTCTCTCTCTAAGTTACAAGATAATTGAAATGCAAGATACAGTTTTGTTTTGTGATTTTATTTTCTTTTTTCTTTTTTTTTCTTTTACGTTTTTTTTCTTTTGTGGGATTTTTCTTCATTTTTTCTTTGTGTTGTGTGTCTTACGTAACTACTTCCTGTGTGTGTGTGTGTGTGTGTGTGTGTGTGTGTGTGTGTGTGTGTGTGTGTGTGTGTGTGTGCGTGTTTCCATTCTTTATCCACGTTTGAATTGAAGAACTTGCAAGGGTTTTTTTGTTTTGTTTTCTTTTGTCTCGTTTGGTTCTGTAAATTTGTCAAGTTCATTTTTTTCTCTCTTTTTTCCTTTGTGATGTAATTTTATCAAGTCGGTACGTGTAGTTTTTTTTTTCCATTTCCTTTTATTCTTTTTTTTTCTATCAGATACACTTTCTCCGTTTTTTTCGTGCTGTGAATGCATTTTTACGCTATTTGTTTCTTCCACAGGTACGACCTACGTGTGTGTGTGTGTGTGTGTGTGTGTGGCGTGGCGTGGCGTGTGTGCAGGTGTGACGCGGTGAGTACAGAGAGAGAGAGAGAGAGAGAGAGAGAGAGAGAGAGAGAGAGAGAGAGAGAGAGAGTTTTGCAAATAGTGATGTTCGCCAGGCCATACATCAAACTGATACTGCGTCAAGAGGTTATGAAAGTCCATTTATCTCTGGGCGAGGCTGGCGAGGCGGGCGGCAGCGGCAGTGGTGGCGCGGCTGTACCACCACTCCAGTCTGTAATGCTATGACCCTCCCCCGGGCCCCCTTGTCCCCTGCCTGCTGTTCCCTTCTCCCCCCCCCGCCCTGTCCTCTACTCACTGTTTCCTGTCTCCTACTTCCTGTTTTCCGTTCTCTCTCTCTTGTTTCTTCCTCTTCTATGTTTCCTGTCCTTCTTTTCCCCTCTTATGTGTTCTCTGCTTTCTGCCCCCCTGTTCTCTCTCTCTCTCTCTCTCTCTCTCTCTCTCTCTCTCTCTCTCTCTCTCTCTCTCTCTCTCTCTCTCTCTCTCTCTCTCTCTCTCTCTCTCTCTCTCTCTCTCTCTCTCCCCTGTGCACTGTTCCCTGCTCTGTCCTCTGTTCCCTCTTTCCCACCCCTCCTGCCCTCCCCACAGCATCTTTCTATCTTCCCTTCTTCCTCTCTCCTTCCGTCCCTCCCTCTTTTTTTTTTTGTCTCTTCCTTTCTCCCTCTCTTCTTTCCATCCCTTTCTTTCCGTTCCCAAGCTGTTACTCATCCCTCTCTTCCCTCTCTTCTCTCCACACCCCTTATCGCTCCTCCCCATTGCCTCCCCCTCACAGCACATCCACAGCCCCGTCCTGAGTGTCACAGCTCCAGCAGGCGGCGTGGCTTCCCGGCAGCTGCTTCTCCATCTGAGCATCCTTGGCAGTACAAACACTTGATCACGAAGCGTCAGTAGCGAGACACGACATTTGTCCGCCCGCGTTCTAACCCCCTCGCCCCGCCCGCCCCCGCCCGCCCCCGCCCGCTCTCGCCCGCCCCCGCCCTGCCATCGCCGCACACCTGTCTCTCCACACAGGTGTTAGCGCGCTCAGGTGAGATGACCGGTGTTTGGGGTTAAATTTGCAGTGCTTGTTTGATGTGGATAGGTGTTTGTTGGTGTGTGTGTGTGTGTGTGTGTTCCGTGAGCGTGTGTGTGTGTGTGCGTGCCTCTCCCTGCCTGCCAGCCTGCCTGTCTGTAAGCATCTCCCAGCAGTGTGACAGCATAAGGCGTAAACTTTAATTAAAAAAGACAAACAAACAAATGCACACAATGTTGTTATCACGCAGTAAACACATCTACCTTGACACCTCGCTATCTCCTGCGCACACACACACACGCACACACACACATATCCCCCCCACCTCCCCTTCCCCATCCACACACGTACAGAGACAGTAAACAAAAGCCGATTAAAATCCAACCTGCGTTTTTTGTATTCAGTTTTTTTGTTTTTGTTTTTTTTGTGTGTGTATGTGTGTGTTTTCATTTAGGTGAGTCTCTGTCTGTGTGTGTGTGTGTGTGTGTGTGTGTGTGTGTGTGTGTGTGTGTGTGTGTGTGTGTGTCGTTTAGCGAGCTGATTGGACAACACAAGCACGGCGTTATCATGTTGCCTGGCGCCGCCCTTCGTGAAAATGCAGCGCTCTATGTTATTTGATAAAGCGTGTGATTGCTCTTATCTCTCTCTCTCTCTCTCTCTCTCTCTCTCTCTCTCTCTCTCTCTCTCTCTCTCTCTCTCTCTCTCTCTCTCTCTCTCTCTCTCTCTCTGTTTTGTTATCGTGTTATCGTTTTTTTTGTCATTTGTTTGTTTAGGGGCTCTCTCTCTCTCTCTCTCTCTCTCTCTCTCTCTCTCTCTCTCTCTCTCTCTCTCTCTCTCTCTCTCTCTCTCTCTCTCTCTCTCTCTCTCTCTCTCTCTCTCTCTCTCTCTCTCTCTCAAATGCCGTCTGTATATCAACCTTCATGAGAGAGAGAGAGAGAGAGAGAGAGAGAGAGAGAGAGAGAGAGAGAGAGAGAGAGAGAGAGAGAATTTTCGTAAAGGCACAGTATTTTGTGCCGCTTAGGTGAGCGTGCGGACGTGCAGGCGCGTCTCAGGCTTACGGGCAACCCCAATATATATGGTAATCCCCCCTCCTTATCACCCACTACCCCCCTCCCCTCCATTCCCCCTCCATTCCCCTCTCCTTTTCTGTCTTTCTCTATTCCTCACCATTCCCCATCAGTCCCACTCTGCTTCTCTCTCTCTCTCTCTCTCTCTCTCTCTCTCTCTCTCTCTCTCTCTCTCTCTCTCTCTCTCTCTCTCTCTCTCTCTCTCTCTCTCTCTCTCCATTCCCCCTTTTTTGTTTTTCTGTTTTCTCTCTCTCTTCCTCTTCATCCCCTTTTCTTTTTATGTTTTCTCCATTCTCCTCCATTTGTCTCTAATTCCCCTTCCTTCTCTCCCTCCATTCCCTTCATTCTCCTCTCCTTTTCTGTTTTTCTCTCTCTCTCTCTGTATTTGCCTCCATTCCTCCACTTTTTTTTTCCTCTTTTCTTAGATTCCACAGTGCTATTTTCCCTCCCCTTCCTCTCCATTTCCCTTTATTTCCCTCTTTTTTTCTTTCCTCTTACCCTTTTGTTTTTTTCTGCTTTTCCTTTCTTTATTCTTTATATGCATGAAACATTTTTTTTTATTCGTTTTTTATTTTATTTTTCTTGTTATTTTGTAATGTGAAGATTTTTTTTTCATTATTTTTTTCTTCATTTTAATTTATCTGCTTATTGATTTATTTACTTGTTTATTTATTTATTTATTTGTTTATTGGTTTGTTTGTTATTGTTCCTGTAGGTGACTTTGTATTGGTTATTATTTTTGGCATTGTGATTGCTGTTAAGTGGTTGCGGGTTCACCATCTTCACTACCGCTCCTCTAAAGTTGTAAAGTAGCTGCGGTTATAGCATGAATAGTGATGATTGTGGTAGTGGTAGTAGTAGTAGTAGTAGTGGTAATAGTAGTGGTGGTGGCAGTGGTAGTAGTAGTAGTAGTAGTAGTAGTAGTAGTAGTAGTAGTAGACGTTGTAGTAGTGGTAGTAGTAGTAGTAGTAGTAGTAGTAGAGGTTGTGGTGATGGTAGTAGTAGTAGTAGTAGTAGTAGTAGTAGTAGTAGTAGTAGTAGTAGAGGTTGTGGTGATGGTAGTAGTAGTAGTAGTAGTCGTAGTAGTAGTAGTAGTAGTAGTATTTAGTACCAATCTAGACTTGTTTTTCACTGCAAAGAGAGCATTAATCAGGGACACACACACACACACACACACACACACACACACACACACACACACACACACACACACACACACACACACACACACACACACACACACACACACACACACACAGTAGATAATGAAGGCATCCCTCATTTACTCTGTGTGCGTGTGTGTGTGTGTGTGTGTGTGTGTGTGTGTGTGTGTGTGTGTGTGTGTGTGTGTGTGTGTGTGTGTGTGTGTGTGTGTGTGTGTGTGTGTGTGTGTGTGTGTGTGTGTGTGTGTGTGTGTGTGTGTGTGTGTGCAACATTTTAATTTCACTCTTTGACTATGAAATTACATAAGAAACACGAAAGTTAGATTAAAAAATAACACTCGCTTAGATTATACCAAACATAACTGCCTCCTCCTCCTCCTCCTCTCCCTCCCCCTCCTCCTCCTCCTCCTCCTCCTCCTCCTCCTCCTCCTCCTCCTCCTCCTCCTCCTCCTCCTCCTCCTCCTCCTCCTCCTCCTCCTCCTCCTCCTCCTCCTCCTCCTCAAATCCCCAACAAGCTCTCTTCTTGTCCGAATAATTACTAAATTCACTATTAAACTCTTATTCAACAGACACCATTTTTAATATAACTTGTATTAACTTTCAGATAGGCGTATAGAGTTCACCGTAGGGTGAATAGTAGAACTTCCTTTCATCCTTTCCTCTGAAAATTTCCATGTCAGTTTTTCCATACTGCATGGTACTTTTCCCAACTATTTCCATGCCAGCGCAAGCTGGAGGGAGTGGTGGGTGGGGAGGAGCCTTCTGCTATGCTGTCCTGTCTCTCTTCACTGTAGCTAGTTAGAAGTAGTTACCAAACAGCCTTGCAAGGACCAAAAGGTCTGTTGCTGTTTGGCTTTCCTTTGTATTCCTTTGTATTCCTCCTTTCCTTCTTCTTCTTCTTCCTTTTCTTTTTCTTTTTCTTTTTCTTTTTCTCCTCCTCCTCCTCCTCCTCCTCCTCCTCCTCCTCCTCCTCCTCCTCCTCCTCCTTCCCGACAGCTTAAGTGACATCACAAACGAGGAACCGAGAGAGAGAGAGAGAGAGAGAGAGAGAGAGAGAGAGAGAGAGAGAGAGAGAGAGAGAGAGAGAGAGCTCTGGTTAGTCTGTTATTTTATGTAGATCTATGTAAATTCTCTCTCTCTCTCTCTCTCTCTCTCTCTCTCTCTCTCTCTCTCTCTCTCTCTCTCTCTCTCTCTCTCTCTCTCTCTCTCTAAACTCGTTCCCACATGTCTATTTTACCTCCCTCCTCCTCCTCCTCCTCCTCCTCCTCCTCCTCCTCCTCCTCCTCCTCCTCCTCCTCCTCCTCCTCCTCCTCCTCCTTCCCATCCTCAGTTATACTCTCCTCCTCCCCTACTCTCCCTTCCCCTCCCCATCTTCCCCCTAGCCCCGTGCCCCCACCCCACCCCCATTCACGATCGCCTCCCCACTAATGGTATTCAATTAATTTCGCCCCTCCCCCTCCCCCCTTGCTGGTTGATGTCTTTCTGTGGGTGGTGAGGGGGGTTGGGGGTTGGGGGAGGGAGGGGATGTAGTACAGGCAGTCCATGATTGATGAGAGAAAGAGAGAGAGAGAGAGAGAGAGAGAGAGAGAGAGAGAGAGAGAGAGAGAGAGAGAGAGAGAGATTCGTATTTTTTTTGTTTTTTTTTATTTTGCACCAGTTGATGTTGCCTCTCTCTCTCTCTCTCTCTCTCTCTCTCTCTCTCTCTCTCTCTCTCTCTCTCTCTCTCTCTCTCTCTCTCTCTCTCTCTCTCTCTAAATGGTTATAACTAATTTGCCTTGTTTGAATTATTGGATGAAATGTTTGTTTGTATGTATGTATGTATTGTTGTTGTTGTTGTTGTTGTTGTTGTTGTTGTTGTTGTTGTTGTTGTTTGCAAGTCTGTAGATGATTGGCGTGTGTAAGCATTATAGATTTTACAGTTCGCTCACGCACGCTCGCACGCACACACACACACACACACACACACACACACACACACACACACACACACACACACACACACACACACACACACACACACACACACACACACACACACACACACACACACACACACACACACACACGGCATTTAGTTACTGGCTGAACAATCTCTCTCTCTCTCTCTCTCTCTCTCTCTCTCTCTCTCTCTCTCTCTCTCTCTCTCTCTCTCTCTCTCTCTCTCTCTCTCTTTCGTGTTCTTCCCCTTTCTGATGCCAAACTCATCCGAACTTCCTTTTAATCCTCCTCCTCCTCCTCCTCCTCCTCCTCCTCCTCCTCCTCCTCCTCCTCCTCCTCCTCCTCCTCCTCCTCCTCCTCCTCCTCTTGCTCCTCTTCCTCCTCCTCCTCCTCCTCCTCCTTGCCCCTACATCTATAATCAATGCCATGCCTTCCCTACCTCGCGTGCCTCTCCTCTACACCACCCCTAGAGAGAGAGAGAGAGAGAGAGAGAGAGAGAGAGAGAGAGAGAGAGAGAGAGAGAGAGAGAGCTTTATTCTTCTACACTATGAGTATTTGTGAAGAGTGTGTGGATGATGGAGATGCAAGATGAAGAGGTGGGAGGAGATAGTGGAGGAGGAGGAGGAGGAGGAGGAGGAGGAGGAATATGTTGGTTTATAAATACTGAAGAGCGCGTAGAAGGAAACGGAAATTTGAAAGGAGGAAAGTCGGTGAGAAAATGGAGGAGGAGGAGGAGGAGGAAGAGGAGGAGGTGGTGAATAAAGAAGAGGATTAGCAGAAATATCACTTAACGGGCTTTGAAATAAACCAAAGGATGAGAAAGAGAAATAATATTGGAAAAGAAGGAGGGGAAGGAGGAGGAGGAGGAGGAAGAGGAGGAGGAGGAGGAGGAAACAGTTTTGATGATTTACAGGTAGTAAGGAATGATGGGAGTAGGATGGAAGAAGAGGAAGAAGAGGAGGAGGAGGAGGAAGAAGAAGAAGAACAGATGAGAAAATATAAAAATAAAATTATGTCAGTTTAAATGCAAGGTAATGAAATCTCTCTCTCTCTCTCTCTCTCTCTCTCTCTCTCTCTCTCTCTCTCTCTCTCTCTCTCTCTCTCTCTCTCTCTCTCTCTCTCATTCTTCTCTTTGTGTTTTCTTTCCCTCACTTCTTATCTTTCTTCGGCCTCTTACTATTCCAGGCCTTCACAGACTTTCTCTCTCTCTCTCTCTCTCTCTCTCTCTCTCTCTCTCTCTCTCTCTCTCTCTCTCTCTCTCTCTCAGGGCTGGTAA
>NC_087158.1:2635000-2637500 GCF_035594125.1 Scylla paramamosain | reverse complement strand
GACACGGGTTGCTAATGAGGTGCAGGTGTTGTGAGGCAGGTGAGTCAGAGAGGCAGAGAGAGAGAGAGAGAGAGAGAGAGAGAGAGAGAGAGAGAGAGAGAGAGAGAGAGAGAGAGAGAGAGAGGTAGGAAGAGCCATTATTAGTGCAAAGTAAAATGAAAACCACCAAATAAGAGCTTGGCAACATTTTTTCCCCTCCCATCCTCCGCGGAACGGCAAACTTCAGCCTTTTCCAGGAGAGACTTGGTAATGGTCAAAGTTGTGTGCGTACGTTCATTTCATCGGCTTCCCTCCCTTCCTTTCTTCCTTCTTTCCTTCCTTCATTCCTTCCTTCCTTCCTTCCTTCCTTTCTAACCCCCAACCCTTCTTTTTCCTTCATTTTTCTTTCCTTTTTCTTTGTTCTTTTTTCTTTTTTTCTCTTTTGTCTCGGGTTCCTCTCCTTGGTTTCTTTTTTCTTCTTTTTTTCTTCCTTCCTTCCTTCCTTCCTTCTTAATTTTTCTTTCTTTTTTTCTTCGTGATTTTTTCCACTTTTCTCAAGTTCCTTTCCTTCGCTTTTCTTCTTTTCCTCCCTCTTTCCTTCCTTCCTTCCTTTCTTCTTTCATTTTTTCCTTCACCATCAACCCCCAATCCTCTTTTTCCTTCCCTTTTCTTAACATTTTCGTGTTTTTCATCCATTATCTTTTATTTTTTTTCGTTTTCCCTCTCTCTCTCTCACTCTCCCTCCCTCCCTTTAAATCAACCAATACTTAGTCTTTTTCTTTCTTTCGCAGGTAAAGCTTGATTTGTAAGTTGGAGTGAGTCACGGCCCCGCACTACTGAGATCATTAGGCGCCGCACAGGTGAGGCGTGAGTACCTGAAGTTACCTGTAATATTTTAACCCTTTTCCTCACCTTTCCTGCATCTTCACCCACCTGTTGAATTTTTTTTTTCCAGTTATTATTAAGTCAGTTTCATGCAAGGAGGAAAAGGAAAGTGAAGGGGAAGAGAAAGGGTGAAAAAAAGCAAGGGGGGAAAGTTGATGCGAAAAAAGAGAAAGGCTAAGAAATGGAAGGAAAAGAGAAGGAGGAAGGGAAAGGGAAATGAGGAAACTGTATTAGTGGAAGGGGAGAAAGTAAGGAAATAAGAAATTAGCTGATAAAACGAAGGAAAAGAGAGAAAAAAAGGGGGATGATAATATTAAAGGAAAATAAAGAAAAAAGGTAAAAGAGAGAAAATAAAGATTAAAAAAAGAAACAAGAAAGGAAGAGAGAAGAGAAAAGGAAGGATGAATGAGAGAAAAGGTAAGAAAGACAATAGAAAAGGGTGGATGGGAGAGGAGAGAAGAACAAAGAAAGAGGGAATGATGATAATAGGATAAAGCTAGTGAACGGAGAGATAAAGGACAAAAGATAAGAAATAGGTGAAGAGAAAAGAAGATGGTAAAGGAGAGGAGGAAGGAAGAAAGAAAGGAGAGTAGGAGAGGAGACAAGAAAGGAGGAAAAGGAAGAGAGGATGAAGAAAATAAAAGAAGAAATAGGAGAAGAGGAGAAAAGAAAAACAAAATGAAGGAGGAAGGAGAGCAGAAACGAAAAAAAGAGGAAATAAGAGAGAGGAGGAGAGAACAAAGGAGGGATAGGAAGAGAGAAGAAACGAAAAAAACGAGAGAGAAAGGAGAAACGAAAAAAATAAGAAGAGGAGGAGGAAAAGAGAAACAAAAAGGAGAGAAAAGGAGAGGAGAAACTAAAAAAAAAGAGGAATAGAAGAAGAAGACGAGAAACGAAAAAGGAATGCAGAAAGGGAAAGAAAGAACGAAAAGAAAGAGGGATAGAAGACGAGAAAATAAAAGTGGAGGGAGAAGAACAGAGGAGAGGAGGAAGCGAAAGAGGAGAAAACAAAAAGTGAAGGAGGGGAGGAAGAAAAGGGAGAGGAGAGGAGAAACGGAAAAGGAGAGAGGAGAAGAGAAAAACGAAAAAAGAATGGAGGGAGAAAAAGGAGGAGAGAACAAAGGAGGGAGGAGGGCGGGAGAGGCATGACAGGGGTGGTGAGTGGCAGGGAGGCAGGGAGGCAGGGAGGCAGGGAGGCGCGCCGCTGGATGGCACCACCACCGAGACTAAAATCACAATGCAAACACAATTTATTGGTGACTTAATAGAGTTAGCACAGGGAGAGAGAGAGAGAGAGAGAGAGAGAGAGAGAGAGAGAGAGAGAGAGAGAGAGAGAGAGAGAGAGAGAGAGAGAGGATTATAGTGTTACAGAATTTTGATGAAAGAATATGCTGTTGTGCTTGATTTTATTTACACACACACACACACACACACACACACACACACACACACACACACACACACACACACACACACACACACACACACACACACTTCATCCCTTCCTGTATCCTATAACTTGAAGGAGGAGGAAGAGGAAGACGAGGAGATGGAGGAGGAGGAGGAGGAGGAGGAGGAAGACAGTTGAGATTGACATTTGTGATTAATTACTTGGCTGTTTGCGGTGTGTGTGTGT
>NC_087158.1:2617500-2622500 GCF_035594125.1 Scylla paramamosain | reverse complement strand
TTTCCTCCTCCTCCAGTGCAGCGTGATGCTCGTGTCACGCTCACCCAACTGGCATTTTCGTCTCATTAACATCACGCAAACACGCTCTCTCTCTCTCTCTCTCTCTCTCTCTCTCTCTCTCTCTCTCTCTCTCTCTCTCTCTCTCTCTCTCTCTCTCTCTCTCTCTCTCTCTCTCTCTCTCTCTCTCTCTCTCTCTCTCTCTCTCTCTCTCTCTCTCTGTGTGTGTGTGCATTGTTAACATTTCTGACCGACGTGAGAGAGAGAGAGAGAGAGAGAGAGAGAGAGAGAGAGAGAGAGAGAGAGAGAGAGAGAGAGAGAGAGAGAGAGAGAGAGAGAGAGAGGTGGCATTTTATTATGTTTGTTTTGTTATTTGTATGGAAAAATATTTATTACTTCATATATTTATTTATTTGTTTCTTTTATTTTTTATTGATTTCATTTGTTTATTTATTCATTTGTTTGTTTGTTTGTTTGTTTGTTTGTTTGTTTGTTTGTTGTACTAATTCTCTTGTGACTTCGTATCTTTTTTGCAATACAGTATTTTATGTATTTTATTTATTTTTTTATTTATTTATTTTTTCTTCTTAATTTGGATGTAAAGTGTAAATGTGTTGAAAGAAATGATGTATTTATTTACCTTTCCATCTGTTCATGTTTGCTAATTAAGGTTTGTTTGTTTGTTTATTTATTTATTTATTTATTTATTTATTTATTTATTTATTTATATTTTTTTCTTACGTTTAATTCTCATTTTGTTTCATTTCAACATTTTTTCTCGCCTTTGAAGTGACAGGATGGGAGGACGTGCCTTTTTTGTGCCTCTCTCTCTCTCTCTCTCTCTCTCTCTCTCTCTCTCTCTCTCTCTCTCTCTCTCTCTCTCTCTCTCTCTCTCTCTCTCTCTCATTTATTTTATTGAGCTTATATTAACTTTTCTCTTTTTTTCTTTATTTCTTACTCATTTTTTACTTTCATTCCTTTCTGCCTATAAGGATTTCCATGTACAGTTTATCATAATTTCTCTATCTCCCTCTTTCGCTCCCTCTTTCTCTTTGTCGTTTAATTTATTCACTTTGTATTTGTCTTTCCTTTTTTTTCTATGTTTTATTTTATCTTGAATTTTTACTCGTTTTTACTTTCATTTTCTGTTTACTCTATACGCATTCTCTCTCTCTCTCTCTCTCTCTCTCTCTCTCTCTCTCTCTCTCTCTCTCTCTCTCTCTCTCTCTCTCTCTCTCTCTCTCTTTCCACCTAATTTATTCAGTTTATCAATTAATTTCTTACTTCCATTTTCTTTCTCAATTGTAATAATTTTTGTTGTAATATTTTTTTTCTCAGTCTCTCTTTTTCTCTCTTATTTCATTTCATTTAATCAGTTTACGTTAGATTTTCCTTTTTTTGTTTTTTTAATCCGGCCGTGCTTCATCCTACAGTTTTTATTTAATTCATTTTTACTTTTTTTTTTTGTATTCAGTTAATATGTATCTTTTTTGTATCTTTGTTATCTCTCTCTCTCTCTCTCTCTCTCTCTCTCTCTCTCTCTCTCTCTCTCTCTCTCTCTCTCTCTCTCTCTCTCTCTCTCTCTCCATTTTATTTATTCATCCAACACTTGCTTTTCCTTTTTTCTTTATTTTTTTCTCTCATCTTGCTTTCATTCTTGCTTTATTTTTACTCCTATTTTCTTTCTTCTACTTCTGTTCCCTGTTTATTCATCTTTTCATCCACTTTATATTTTTCTCTGTTTTCCCTCTATATTAATTTGCTTTCCAACATTGTATTTGAATATATTGTTTTTTTTTCTTCCTTTAATACTCATATAGAAATTTTCAAATCTAATACCGTGTTGTTGTTGTTGTTGTTGTTGTTGTTGTTGTTGTTGTTGTTGTTGTTGTTTTTATTCCTTTTCTTTTATTCATCTTTCATCATGTCCAGCATTTATCTTCGTTTTTATTCCTGCATGTGATTTATTTATTTATTTATTTATTTATTTTATTTTTTTATTTATTTATTTATTTTTTTTTGTGTGTGTGTGTCTGTGCGTGTGTTTGTGTTTCACATTTTGAGAGTAATGGTGCTGGTGGCTAGAAGAGGAGGAAGACGAGGAGGAGAACTAACAGGAGAAAGAGGAGGAGGAAGAGTAGTAGTAGTAGTAGTAGTAGTAGTAGTAGTAGTAGTAGTAGTAGTAGTAATGGGAGGAGGAAAAGGAAGAAGAGGAAGACTAACCTGAATAGAAGAAAGAGGGGGAGAAGGAGGACAAACATGAGGAGAAATAACAGGAGGAGGAGAAGGAGGACAAGGACAAGGAGTAGGAAAAGGAGGAGGAACAATAGGAGGAGCAAGAGAAGCATAAGGAAGAGGTGGAGGGGGCGCAGGGACAAGGATCAGCCGCCCCCTCCGTCGCCCCCCTCCCACGCCCCACCAAACGGCACATTACAGATGGTGGCGGGGCGCCCCCAGAGAGGCCCTCCATCAAAGGGCGCCGCGCCATCAGTCACGCTTGCGTCACGGCGAGGAGACAGTCGTGACGCGCCGCCCCTCACTCCGTCACTGCCTGGAGAGAGAGAGAGAGAGAGAGAGAGAGAGAGAGAGAGAGAGAGAGAGAGAGAGAGAGAGACGAGGCATGGAAGGATAATGTGCCCATCCCTCTCTCTCTCTCTCTCTCTCTCTCTCTCTCTCTCTCTCTCTCTCTCTCTCTCTCTCTCTCTCTCTCTCTCTCTCTCTCTCTCTCTCTCTCTCTCTCTCTCTCTCTCTCTCTCTCTCTCTCTCTCTCTCTCTCTCTCTCTCTCTCTCTCTCCCTCCCTCCCTCCCTCCCTCTTTCTCTCTCTCCATGTAACAGATCTCACTCGACATAACTCACAGAGGTCACGCTCACAACTTAGAGAGAGAGAGAGAGAGAGAGAGAGAGAGAGAGAGAGAGAGAGAGAGAGAGAGAGAGAGAGAGAGAGAGAGAGAGAGAGAGAGAGAGTTTCTGCCAAAATGCAGAAATTGGCGGGACGGGCCAGGCTGGGAAAGGGAAACACGAGATGTGAGGTGGAAGAGAAGGAGGAGGAGGAGGAAGAGGAGGAGGAGGAGGAGGAGGAGGAGGAGGAGTCATGCAAGAGTTTCAGGTCCTTAACATAGTCCTCCACGCACGCACCTTCCTCCTCCTCCTCCTCCTCCTCCTCCTCCTCCTCCTCCTCCTCCTCCTCCTCCTCCTCCTCCTCGGCCACTTTGCTAAGACTCTTCTTGGTAACTTGGGAAGTCCAGCGAGGACTCTCAGGTGTGGCAATTAACTCACTTCTCAGGTAATACCCTTCCCCGGGGGCTTGGCGCGGGGAAGGGTATTGCCTTCCTCCTCCTCCTGCTGCTGCTGCTGCTGCCTCTTGTTACTCCATTTTGTCTTCCTGTCTTCAATTGTCTTGTGTTCCTTCCTTGTGCTGTTGTGGTCTGGTTGTTTTGTTGTTTTTGTTGTTGTTTTGTTGTGTTGTTGTTTTGATGTTTTCCTTTCTTCCTTCCTTTCTTTCTTCCTTTGTTTTTGTTTTTGTCTCCATGTTTTGTTTTGTTGGTATTTTCTTGTCTTGTTTTTTTTTTTGTTTTTTGTGTTTGTGTGTTTGTGGTCTTTTGTTTTTGGTTTGTTTTGTTTTGTTTTTTCTTGTTATTTTTGTCTTGTCTTCTTTGGTTGGGATTTTTATTTTGTATGTTTTCTTTGTGTTTTTATTTATTTATTTTTTATTTTTTTTACTTTTTTCTTTTCTTCGCCCGCAATGGAAAAGGTTGTGTGGGATAATCTCTCTCTCTCTCTCTCTCTCTCTCTCTCTCTCTCTCTCTCTCTCTCTCTCTCTCTCTCTCTCTCTCTCTCTCTCTCTCTCTCTCTCTCTCTCTCTCGTAGTGTACTATTAGTGTCAAGTTCTATTTCGTCTTGTCTTTCTTCCTCCTCCTCCTCCTCCTCCTCCTCCTTCTCCTCCTCCTCCTCCTCCTCCTCCTCCTCCTCCTCCTCCTCCTCCAGCTGATGAGTCACTTAACTAAAATGTTTCCTTTGTGTATTTGCTCTCGTGTGCGTCTTTCACACACACACACACACACACACACACACACACACACACACACACACACACACACACACACACACACACACACACACACACACACACACACACACACACACACACACAGAGTAACGAAGCAACGATTGATAATAACGCAGCGGATGGAAAGATCAGTCAATGGAAGGGGACGTGAGGCGTGTGATGATGTGGGAGAGTCAGGGAGAGTGGAGGGAGAGTGAACGAGAGAGAGAGAGAGAGAGAGAGAGAGAGAGAGAGAGAGAGAGAGAGAGAGAGAGAGAGAGAGAGGAGGGGGGTAGGAACATTCTCTCTCTCTCTCTCTCTCTCTCTCTCTCTCTCTCTCTCTCTCTCTCTCTCTCTCTCTCTCTCTCTCTCTCTCTCTCTCTCTCTCTCTCTCGTATTGTTACTTTCTCCATTATTCTGTTTTTTCTTCTTTTTTCTTCTTCCTTTTCTTTCATTGTTTTTCTTTCTCCTTTCATTTCTTCTTTAATTTTTCCTTTTCTTATTTCTTTTATTACAGTTCTTCTATTTATCATCTCTACCTTAACTACTACTACTACTACTACTACTACTACTACTACTACTACTACTACTTCCACCACCACCACCATCTCATCACCCCTATCCTCCCATACATAACCTCCCCACGACCTTTGACCCCCCCTCCTGTCCCCTTTCCATCCTGTCTTCACTCCCCAACACACTCTCCATGCCTCTACAAGCCCCTCCCATCCTCCTCCTCCTCCTCCTCCTCCTCCTCCTCCTCCTCCTTTATCATGTGTCAAAATTAAGAGGCTGGCTGAAAGGGTACAAAAGACCTAAATTAAAGTGTGTGGGTTTTAATTTGTACATTTTCTTAAATTTAAATGGGAAAAAAAGGAGAGGTGGTTTGTTGTGTTAGTACTGTTAATATTCATATTGCTGCTGCTGCTACTACTACTACTACTACTACTACTACTA
>NC_087158.1:2602500-2607500 GCF_035594125.1 Scylla paramamosain | reverse complement strand
GGTGAGGGGAGCGAGGCAAGGTGAAAGGGTTACTGGTACGATTTCTATCTATATTTTTTTGTGACTTGATTATTTAGTTGATAGGGAGAGTTTGTATAATGAAAGTTGATTTAAAGGAAGGTTGGAGGGGTGGTGTGTGGTGTCTGGTGGTGGCAGCGCGGTGACTCCCTCGTTCATAAAGCCGTCCCTTTAGTCACCTACAGATAAGTGGCACCGGACACCAATCATGTTTACTTGAAGACCATCACTCCATTTTCTGTCTATCTATGTAATGTTTAAATGCGAAATAATAGCAATAGGGTGATGGATAGAGTGAAGGGTGGCGGGAATAAGACTTGGTGTTTTTTTTTCTTTTCATTTCTCTTATTTCTCTTTTCTTCTCTCCTTTTCGTCCTCTTCTTGTTCTTGTTCTTGTTCTTCTTGTTCTTCTTGTTCTTCTTCATAATAGGGAGGTCTCAATGTGTTAATAATGGTTAGGTAAGTGTATGGACAGGTGTGACAGGTGTGACAGGTGTGACAGGTGGGTGTTGGCAGGTGTGTGTGTGTTGTACAGGGACTGCCACGTGTAGGTCTGCTGGTTTTCTCACTGCAGCTTACCTTATGTTGCTGGTGTAGGTGAAATGGTTTTATATATATTTTTTTAGTTTATTTATTTGTTTGTTTGTTTAATTTAATTTTATTTTATTTTTTTAGTGATGTGTAACTTAAGTGTTATCGTTGTTCGACTCTTGACCAGCAGGGGCACAGGAAACGCAGGTAACAGTGCAGGTGTTTATTCACAGAAGGTGTGAACAGAAGGCTGGAGGTAGGTGATCTCCCGGCGCCAGGCCGCGCACTTCCACTTAACACTTATGACTGAAGCCTAGCTCGTTCACTCATACACGTATTCATGCCTCACACAAGTCTCGCTCATTCACTCGTTCACGCAACTAGCTAACAACCACACACCTCCCCCGAGACATAAGGAAGATTCCTTATCTTTGTTATGGCTACCGTAACACATGAAACAAAGTTACAATGATTGAAGTACAGAAAACACGGTTCATATACACAAAACAAACACAGCGTACAATGAACACGTACGACTAATCGTAGGTGCTACGGTGCCACCGCACCTGCAGTCGTCTCGGCTCCCTACGCTGTCGGCTGCTTCGACGCTCTGGTTGCTCTCGGCCACGGTGTACCCCGTTACCCTGATGCTCCGGGCTGCCGGGATGGTGGTGTTCCTCGTGACCCTGATGCTGAAGCGCTGCACCGCCATGAGCGGTGTGCTGCTCGACAGGAAGGGGAGCAAGAGGTCTGTGTGGGCGTAGGTGTCTTCTATTACGCCACATCACGCGACCGCTGCCCATCTTGATGAGGTAGTCTCTCCTTCGCCCAACAGCCACGATGACACCCAGGCGATCCCAGAGGCCTGTCGTGTGATCTTGAACGTCGACGTGGCCACCGAGGTGCAGGAGAGGAAGAGTACGGGCGGACGCGTCGTGGCGAAGTTTCGCTTTCTTCCTCAGTCGCTCTGCCTTGGCGTCGCACTCATCAGCAGCGCGCTGCCACTGCTGAGCGTATGAGCGATGATGAGCCGGGACACAGGACCTCATAGGATGACCGAAGAGGACTTGTGCTGGTGATCGCCCTTCCGCCCTCGGAGTGTTGCGCAGTTCCAGCAACCCGCGAGCGAACGCATCCTCGTCCAGGTGTCCCTGCTGTGTGGTCGTGAGGATCAGCTTCTTCACGGACTTGACCGCTGCCTCGGCGTGACCATTGGAGCGTGGATAATGAGGTGAAGATACACGATGCTCCACCCCCCATCGAGCCAGGAAGCGCCGTACCGATGAAGAAGTGAACTGCGGTCCACCGTCAGTCCTCAGGAGAACAGGCACGCCCGTGTCGGCGAACACACCCCGAAGGACACGAACGAGCTGATCAGCCGATGCTGGACGTGAGCATGCAGACACGTGAGGCCACCCAGACAAGCGATCTACATACACGAGGTATGTACGGCCTGCTGCGTGGAAGTAGTCTGCAGAAACTGACTCAAACACCCTGCTGGGTGTGTCCGTGTCCTGCCAGAGAGGTTCGTTGGCTTGGCTTGGTAGGAGTGGACGGCATAGTGAGCATCCAGAAACGACGTTCTCAACGTCTCTGTCCATACCAGGCCAGTACACCGTTTGTCGGGCCCGTCGCTTGGTGCGCTCCATCCCCTGATGACTGTCATGGAGTCGCTCTAGTGTTTCTCGGCGGAGGCTGTGAGGAATAAGAAGCCTCGGCCCGTAAACCACCAGGTCGTCGTCTACGGCCAGCAGACTGCGCACCGGCCAGTACGTACGCAAGCGGTGATCGAGGTCGTGGCAATGATCAGGGAAGCCCTCGATGATGACGTTCTTGAGCAAGCAGTACTCCCCGTCTCTTGCTGCTGCGGCACGTACCATTTCCACAGTCTGATCCTGGAGTGGTGCTAAGCGGACGCCGTCCTCATTGGTGGCAGATAACGCTGAGATGACCGCTGAGTGGAGAGGGTCGAGGTCACCAGAAGTAGCAGCATCCTCTTCCTCCACTGGGTCCTGTACTGGAGCACGTGAGAGGGCGTCGGGCACACAGTGTGTCGATCCCTTTTTGATCACAGCAGCAGCGTGCCCCGCACGCTGCTGTGGCGTTGGGTCGTAGGAATGAGGCCAGCTGATCACTTCTGTGGGCGTAGATAGAGGTGGCTGCGAGGCGGTCGGGTACTTGATGGAGCTGTTGCCGGTGTGCTGTTCTTCCCTGCGTAGCGGTCGGATTTGAGCCGGAAAATCTTCGGGGAGGATTCCGAGAGCGATGGAATCGTACCAGCTAAGCAGCGCCCCCTTCACCTCCTTCACCACGCTCACAACAGTCTCGGCTTCCCTGTCGCCCAGTTGCAAGTGCGACGAGAAAGTTCCTACACAGGTGAGGGGGTGATTACCGGCAGCATAAAGTCCATCACCATCAGCGGGCGCCAAGCTGGAGGGCGGGATTCCAAGGAGTGTTGCCGTGTCGAGGCCAATAACGGTCGTTTCGGCCCCAGAGTCAGGAGTCCACGTAATCTTGTCTCTTCCAGCGGGATGTGTGGCGGTAATGAGCACCTGGGGCGCAGGTCGTGCCGTCACCGTCTTTGTGTATACGCCTGATAAGAGCTGGTATACACTGGCACTGGCTCCCCGCCTCGGGCCTGCACCGCGATGAGGAGAGACAGTTGAGGAACTCCTCGAAGCTCCTCGTCGTTTCCTCACTGTCTGCTGACATACACTCGCAAAATGCCCTCTTTTCCCGCAGTTACGACACACTTTATCTATTGCCTGGCATCCCCTTTTGTCACTGCGACAATCTTTGCCACAACGATAACAGCCCGTGGGGCTTGAGCCCCCGAAACTGCCCTTCCTGTAGTTCGAGACAGCGTTCACACCATGGCTCGAAGAGTGAGAGCCGCCCCTTAGTACTGCACTACACTGGTTAGCGCTCTCTGATGCTCTGCAAATATCTATGGCGTTTTCAAGGGTGAGTTTCTTGTTTTCCAGCATGCGTTTCAGAGCCACTTCGTCTCGTGTCCCAACGACAATTCTGTCACGCAGCTGATGGTTTATGCACTGGTCGCAAAAGTCACAGAAATTGGCGATTTCCTTAACAGCACATAAAAAGTCGTCAAAACCTTCTTGCGTTTCTTGCACGCGGGAGTAGAAGTCTCTTCTATCCATGATGATGTTGCGCTGGCTTCGCAGGTACTCACACATTGCATCGAGGATGGTTCTTAACTCCGCGTCTCTCGGTAAGCTTATCCCGTAGCGAAGTGTCTGCGGGTCCACTCGTCGTCTAGGACAGCAGCGAGTGCCGCCCTCTGCTCAGCCAGGGAGAGACAGTCTATCCTGGCGAGGGTTACGTATCCTTCAAACTTATGGCGCCACGTGTCGAACTCACGTAAAGATGCTGACGCCGTTAAGTGAGGAATGATGGTGGCGGACGTCGGGAACCTCGCGCCCTGGGTAGACGTGCTGCGGGCTGTGGTTTCGCCTTCATTGCTCGCCGTGGTGCGACTGGGAGCTTGTGTCCCCACTCTCTCCAGCAGCTGGGTTAAACGCTCCTCGCGAGCCTGACTCTGCTCCGACTGTCGCGCTAGCAGAGCCTGACTCTGCTCCGACTGTCGCGCTAGCAGGGCAGCCAGCGCCTCCAACTGCTTCTCCATTCTGCGCCGTACCCACTGCAGCCTTGTCCTGATCCTACTCACTGCGCCATGTTCGACTCTTGACCAGCAGGGGCACAGGAAACGCAGGTAACAGTGCAGGTGTTTATTCACAGAAGGTGTGAACAGAAGGCTGGAGGTAGGTGATCTCCCGGCGCCAGGCCGCGCACTTCCACTTAACACTTATGACTGAAGCCTAGCTCGTTCACTCATACACGTATTCATGCCTCACACAAGTCTCGCTCATTCACTCGTTCACGCAACTAGCTAACAACCACACAATCGTGAAGTATTCCTGTTTTTTTTTTATGTGACAAGAAGGAATATAATTTAGCAGCGTTTCTTTCAATCTGGCTGCGTTTCTGTCACCCTTTCACGCAACAAACAACAAACAACAAACAACAACAAAGAAACGATGCATGTTCAGATTCCGTGGCGGTACAGCGTGTCTAATGCATTCACACCGTATTTCCATCAATCTCTCTCTCTCTCTCTCTCTCTCTCTCTCTCTCTCTCTCTCTCTCTCTCTCTCTCTCTCTCTCTCTCTCTCTCTCTCTCTCTCTCTCTCTAAGTTTACATCTCCCTTTAAGCTGTTATCCCTATTAAGTATTACTCTTTCATTATTTCAATTGACAACAGGCTTAATTCAACACTTTTCTTTTTTATGTTGCAATTTAAAGAGCCTATACTTATATTCACAACAAGAAAATATATGCAAAAAAAAAAGGAAAAAAAGCATAATATTTAGATTCGTATTTTCTTTCTTTCACGAGAGAGAGAATTAGCGTCACTTTTTTTTTCTTTTTTT
>NC_087158.1:2590000-2595000 GCF_035594125.1 Scylla paramamosain | reverse complement strand
ATAGGAAGGAATGGGAGGAAATGAGACATACAAGTAGAGGAAGAAAGAGGTAAAGAGAGAGAGAGAGAGAGAGAGAGAGAGAGAGAGAGAGAGAGAGAGAGAGAGAGAGAGAGAGAGAGAGAGAGAGAAGTAAGGTAGGAAGGCAGAGAAGTTGGAAGAAAGGAAGGAGAGAGAGATGACACGAAGGAAGGAAAGAAAGAGGTGGAAGGAATGTAAGGAAAGAGAGAGAGAGAGAGAGAGAGAGAGAGAGAGAGAGAGAGAGAGAGAGAGAGAGAGAGAGAGAGAGAGAGAGAGAGAGAGAGAGAGAGAGAGAGAGAGAAGTAGTAAACAATGTAGGAGGAATAGTGATAGAAAAGAATAGAGGGAGAAGAGGAGGAAGTGGGGAGAGGCGCCCTACAGGAGTCCTTCTTCAGGAGTGAGTGTTGCTGAAGGTAAGGTCATTAAGTATTAATTTATGACACCCTTATTATCTCTCATCTCCTCCTTCTCCCTGTCCTCTCTCCCTCCCTTCCTTCCTCTAACATCCCCCCTTTCTCCCTTCCTCACACCCTCCCTTCCTTTGTTTCTCTCACCCTCTCTTCCTTCCTTCCTTCCTGTCATCCTCTCTCCAGCCTGCCATCTCCTTCTTGTCCTTTCACCTTCTCTCCCTTCCTCTCTCCCTGTCTCCCTCTCTCGCCCTTACGATCATCCCCCCTATTTCCGTCTAAATTCTAGTATATTTTTTTTCCTCCCTTAATTTCCATTCTCTCTCTCTCTCTCTCTCTCTCTCTCTCTCTCTCTCTCTCTCTCTCTCTCTCTCTCTCTCTCTCTCTCTCTCTCTCTCTCTCTCTCTCTCTCTCTCTCTCTCTCTCTCTCCATAACTCGACGCAGCAGGTCAGTAGTGAGAGAGAGAGAGAGAGAGAGAGAGAGAGAGAGAGAGAGAGAGAGAGAGAGAGAGAGAGAGAGAGAGAGAATCTGCAGAAGGTTTAGCATAGGTATGAAAGAAAATATGCACGCTCTCTCTCTCTCTCTCTCTCTCTCTCTCTCTCTCTCTCTCTCTCTCTCTCTCTCTCTCTCTCTCTCTCTCTCTCTCTCTCTCTCTCTCTCTCTCTCTCTCTCTCTCTCTCTCTCTCTCTCTCTCTCTCTCTCTCTCTCTCTCTCTCTCTCTCTCTCTCTCTCTCTCTCTCTCTCTCTCTCTCTCATGTCTCCTAAAATTCCATTCCATCTTATCTTCACTTTTTTTTCAGTTTCAGAACGAAAAAAAAATGGGCGAAAAATAAATAAATATATAAGTCGTATTTTCCTCATTTCCTCGTATTAATTTCATCCTTTTTTTCCTCTTCCTCTCTCTCTCTCTCTCTCTCTCTCTCTCTCTCTCTCTCTCTCTCTCTCTCTCTCTCTCTCTCTCTCTCTCTCTCTCTCTCTCTCTCTCTCTCTCTCTTTCATCTCTGCCGCAGCATCTCCCTTTCATCTCCTGAATTCTCCCAACACGAGGAGGAGAAGGAGGAGTAGGAGGAAGAGGAGGAGGAGGAGAAGTGTGGATGAGAGAAAAGGGTGGACTGAGAGGGGAAACAAGAAGAGGAGGAAGAGGAGGAATATAGGTGGTGTGAATAAGATAAAAAGGAAGAAGAGAGAAGTGAGGAAGAGGAGAGAGATAGAAGAGGGAAAATGAAAGAAGAGAGAGACGGAAAAAAAAATGTTAAAAGAAAGAGAGAGCAGTGGAAAGGGAAGAAGAGGAGGGGAGGAGGAAGAAAAGGGAAGCGAAAAACAAGAGGAGACAGATGGAAGAGGCTAGAGAAGGGACAGGAGAAAGAGGAAACAGTTAAAATAGTGATAGAGAAATGGAAGAGGGAGAAGAGGAGGGGGAAAAATGAGAGGGAGGGAGAAGAGAGGGAAGAGAAGGAGAGGGAGGAGAGGAAAAAGAGGAAGCAGACAGTTGGAATAAGGGAAGAGAATTAGAAGAGGGAGGAGGGGAAAAGAGAGAGGGAGGGGGAAGAGAAGGGGGGTTGGGTGAGGGATGGGGGGAGGGACCAGTGCGTTATCTGCTCAGTTCGCCAAATTGATTTCCATATAATTGGAATGCGTTTAATTGTCCGGGGTAACGCTGCTGCTGCTGCTGCTGCTGCTGCTGCTGCTGCTCAAATAGAGAGAGAAAAAATAGAGTAAAAAAAAAAAATAGAAACTCGACCAGAATGAAAATGATGTCGAGTTTCGTGAAAGCGACTCGACTCTTGTTGTTGTTGTTGTTGTTGTTGTTGTTGTTGTTGTTGTTGTTGTTGTGGTGGTGGGGTGGGAATTTTAGTTAATGTTTATTTTGTTTTGTTTTCATGTTATTTATTTGTCTGTATATTTATTTATTCTTTATATATATATATATATATATATATATATATATATATATATATATATATATATATATATATATATATATATATATACTCTGGCCCTTCCTCAGCTCCAGGTCAGCCGTTGTGAGCAAAATAAAATAAAATAAACAAATAAATATTACTTGGCCTGCTAGCGCGTTGGTCACAAGAAACACCGCCTCCTTCGCAGAGCAATCCGCTGTACGTGTAACATTGCTGTCTCACCGCTCCCAGGTCAGCTCAGGTGTGTCAGGTCTGCTGTGCCAAGTGTATCTGTGTATCTCTGTGTAACTCTGCATCACTAACATGTGTATTAACCTACATCCTTTCATTCTTGCCGACCGCTTTTGACTGAGGACCGGAACTTCGGTAGGCCTTTTGTTTTTTTTTATTATTATTATTATTATAAGTTTTTTTTTCCCCTTGGCTGGCGCCCTTCCTAGAGAAAAAATAAATAAATAATGCAGTTTTTGTGAGATGAAAAGAATAAAGGATGTGTTGATGCCATTGCCGCTTGAAGGTTCCTTGGTTCACTGGTTCACTGGTTCACTGGTTCACTGCTTGGCTCGTCTCGTTTTTGCCGCGGTTCGTGAGCATCATTAGCAGCTTCCCTCCGCAGGCACGCCTCACGCCTTCAGATGTGGGCCACGCTGATTTGATAATACACACAGAGAGAGAGAGAGAGGGGGAGGCATTTTCTCTCTTTCTTCTTTCTCTCTCATTGCTTCTTCTCGCTTTTCTCTCTCTTCATCATAATTTTTCCCTCTCACTCTCCTTTCATCCCCTCTCTT
Source organism: Scylla paramamosain (assembly GCF_035594125.1). Lineage (NCBI taxonomy): Eukaryota > Metazoa > Arthropoda > Malacostraca > Decapoda > Portunidae > Scylla > Scylla paramamosain. The sequence goes on along the minus strand of NC_087158.1, from coordinate 2,591,864 downwards.
CCCCTCACCATCTCTCCCCTCATTCCTTCCCCTTCCCCTCACCACCTTTCTCCTCTCTTCCCTCACCATCTCTCCCCTCATTCCTTCCCCTTCCCCTCACCACGTGTTCGTTTCCCCTCATCATCACGTGGGCAACAAAACACACACTTCGAGGAACCAAAGCAAAGTCATTCCCTCTTTCCCCTCTTCCTCCCCTCACCCCTTCCCCTCATTCCCACATTTAGCAACACAATAATTCACACACACACACACACACACACACACACACACACACACACACACACACACACACACACACACACACACACACACACACACACACACACACACACACACACACACAAATTGCGCCTCTCTTCTTGCCAGTTGGAGAGAGAGAGAGAGAGAGAGAGAGAGAGAGAGAGAGAGAGAGAGAGAGAGAGAGAGAGAGAGAGAGAGAGAGAGAGAGATTGTGCTACTTTCCTTATTTGAGTTTTCTTTTTTTTCTTTGTGAGTTTTTCTTTTCTTTCTTTTTTATTTATTTTATTTATTTATTTTTTTATTTATTTTTTTTTTGCGAGTAACTTTCTTAATAATGAAGATGAACTGGAACGAATATTACGTTTGTGTCTTTCTTTTATTTGCCTCCTCCTCCTCCTCCTCCTCCTCGTCCTCCTCCTCCTCCTCCTCCTCCTCCTCCTCCTCCTCCTCCTCCTCCTCCTCCTCCTCCTCCAAATCTTCAGTCTTCCTTCGTCTCTCGTCCATATTTTTCATCATATTCAAATTTTCTCCACGTTCTATTTTCATTCCTTCATATTTTTCTTATTTTTTTCTTTCATTTATTCTCTTCTTCTTACCTTTACTTATTCCTTCATTCATTACTTGTCTGTTACTCTTTTGTTAGCAATGCTTGACACACACACACACACACACACACACACACACACACACACACACACACACACACACACACACACACACACACACACACACACACACACACACACAGGAAGAGGAAGTGAGGTTGGCAGATGTACACAGGAGATAGATAAAAAAAAATAGAAGAGAAGAGCAAGAGACAGAAGAAGGAGATGATAAAGAAGGTAAATATAGAATAGCATAGAGAGAAGGCACATCTAAATTTGGTTTCCTGTTTGTTTTCTACTTTGTTTGTTTGTTTGTTTGTTTGTTTTTATAAGAGTGATAGTGGTATCTGTTGATTTTCTTTTATTTTATTTTATTTTTTTTATCATTCGTTGTCATAAAAAAGGGAAAAAGGAAAAAAAAACTGACGAACGATTATTTTGACTTGTTTTCATTCGTGGAAGAGAGAGAGAGAGAGAGAGAGAGAGAGAGAGAGAGAGAGAGAGAGAGAGAGAGAGAGAGAGAGAGAGAGATTTTGTGTATTCATTTTATTTATTTATTTATTTTATCTTTATTTTATTTATTTTATTTATTTTTTTTTTTTTCATTTTTGCTATTGAGTCATTCCTTCGTGCCCGCGTCAAGAAAGGCAGGAAAGGAAAGGAAAGGAAAGGAAAAAGAAAAGAATTGTCGTTGGAGGTCACAGTTTTTCCTTCTTCAATAGTCTTCCTTTTTTATTTCATTTCCTCTCCCTTTTTTTTTATTTAAGGCAATTAATATTATGTGCCTTTCATTATTTACTTATTCTCTTTATCATCACTTTATTTTCACTTCCTTATCCGTGTAAAAAAGAAAAAAGAAAAGAAAAACACAAAATAACACAATCAAGGCCTCACTCTACACACACACACACACACACACACACACACACACACACACACACACACACACACACACACACACACACACACACACACACACACACTGGTTAAGTGGAGCGTGAATTTCAATAAGAGGTGAA
>NC_087158.1:2570000-2577500 GCF_035594125.1 Scylla paramamosain | reverse complement strand
ATATTTTTTTTATCGCTCGTTCATCGCGCCGCACCACTGCCGGAGACGTAAAGTGGTTTTCTCAGGGCTGTATAACCCAGGCGGTACCCACAGGGGGCCGCCGCACCTCGTAAACCGCCCCCGTCTCCCCCCGTCTCCTCTCCCGCCGCCCCTGCTGTCTTCCTGTCTCTGTCTCTCTTGTACTGTCTCCTGCGGCGCGATCCTGTTTGTCTGTCTCATTTTTCTGTCCTTTCCGCATCGTTCTTTTGTTTCTCTCTCTCCCTGTCTCTCTTCTTCCTCTGTCCACCTGTCTCTCTCCTTCCTCTGTCTCTTCCTCTCTCTCCACCTTTCTCTGTCTCTGTGTCTCTCCTCCTCCTCCTCTTCCTTCTCCTTTTTCTGTCGACACCCGTAACCTCCTACCATTCTCTCTCTCTCTCTCTCTCTCTCTCTCTCTCTCTCTCTCTCTCTCTCTCTCTCTCTCTCTCTCTCTCTCTCTCTCTCTCTCTCTCTCTCTCTCTCTCTCTCTGATGGATTGGATCGGTCGTTTATGTACTAACTACTTAATTGTTTGTTTGAGTTACACAAGTTAAATATTAAACCCTGTGTGTGTGTGTGTGTGTGTGTGTGTGTGTGTGTGTGTGTGTGTGTGTGTGTGTGTGTGTGTGTGTGTGTGTGTGTCGTCCATCAGTCATTCCGTTTGATGGTTAATCTGTGTGCGATTATCCTTGTCTATTTATTTATCCATCTGTCTGTACGCGATTGGCTGCGCTCCCCTGCCTGTGTGTGTGTGTGTGTGTGTGTGTGTGTGTGTGTGTGTGTGTGTGTGTGTGTGTGTGTGTGTGTGTGTGTGTGTGTGTGTGTGTGTGTGTGTGTGTGTGTGTTGGTTTACTGCAGCACGGATCATTAAAGGCAATAATAGTAGTGGTGGTGGTGGTTGGTGGTGGTGGTGGTGGTGGTGGTGGTGGTAGTAGTAGTAGTAGTAGTAGTAGTAGTAGTAGTAGTAGTAGTAGTAGTAGTAGTAGTGGTGGTGGTGGTGGTGGTGGTGGTGGTAGCGGTAGCAGTAGTAGCAGTAGTGGTATTAGTACCTAGTAATGGTTATGGTAATTTTTGTTGTTATTGTTGTTGTTGTTGTTGTTGTTGTTGTTGTAACAGTAGCGGTTTGGTGCAGTATAGCGAATAAAAAAAGCACAATATTCTCTCTCTCTCTCTCTCTCTCTCTCTCTCTCTCTCTCTCTCTCTCTCTCTCTCTCTCTCTCTCTCTCTCTCTCTCTCTCTCTCTCTCTCTCTCTCTCTCTCTCTCTCTCTCTCTCTCTCTCAAGCACTGCAGTATTAAGGATCCACACACACTGGCGTCACATTTTTAAGTTTTCCATCGTGTAGGAAACTGAGGCAAGAGAAGGCGGGATAATGAAAAGGCCTACACACAGAGAATATTCATGAAAATTTCCTGCATATTTAAAAAGTGTAGAAGTCTAGGGAGTGTGTGTATCATATTTGAGTTACTAATATGTACAGTTCTTTTAATTACTTCACTTTTTTTTATTTATTTTTTTTATTGCTAAGTAAATTAAAGGAAATTTAAAAAAAGTGTGTTTGCATAGTGTGTAATGTATTTTATTTATTTATTTTTTTATTTTTATTGATAAGTAAAGTAAAAAGTAAATGAAATGTGTATTTTTTTAGTTTATATATTATATATCTTGTTTTTTTATTATTTTTTTTTTGTAAAAGATTTCCTGTTTTGTTGAATATAGAAGGTGAACGTGACACACACACACACACACACACACACACACACACACACACACACACACACACACACACACACACACACACACACACACACACACACACACACAAACAACAACAACAACAACAACAACCTTTATCATCTTTCCATCTTCCTGTCATTTATGTATGCAGTTTTCTGTTGCAAAATCTGCTTACCTTTCTGTCTGTCTGTCTGCTAATCTGCTTTTGTACCTGTTAATCTATTTTACTTCGTGCATCTCTCTTTATTTCATGTCTTTACTTCATCTTTCTTTTTATTACACTTTGTTCTATCTTTATCGTGTTTCTGTCTTTATTTTTTTGTTTCTCTAGCACTGTTTCTGTTTTATCTTTATTTCCCTTCGTATTTCTCTCTATATTGTTCTCTCTCCTTGCTTCGTCTCAACATACGCGTCTTTTTAAGTACGTGTCTATCTATTAAGCTTTGTAGGTCGCTAATTTGTTCATATTTGAGTGTATTAATCTGTCTTGAATCGTATTCGGCCCACCTGTCTCTCTGTTTACTACTATTGCATCTTATTCTGTCTTTTTTATTCCTTTTTTTTTTCTTCCAGCATGTTATTATTTTCTGTATCTGTTTCCTGTACTGATGATTACCTCGTTTCTTTTTTTTCATTCTTATTATTTTATCTATCTATTTCTGCCAGTTTTATCTTTTTTATTTATTTATTTATTTATTTATTTATTTATTTATTTATCTGTAATTGTGTGCCTTGATAATTGCTTGTTCCGGTTTTATCTATTTCCTTATCTAGCCATCCGTCTTAATTTATCGATTTTTTTTTTTTCATCCATTTTTATGTTCCTGTATTTTATTACTCGCCATATTTGTAATCTTATCTGTCTGGTTATCTGTTTATCTGTGTAGCTGTCTATCATTTTATCCAGTCTTTTTTTCTTTTTTTTTTCTTTTTTTTCTGACATTTACACATGTTAATATTTGCCTTTATCGTTAATCGCTGTATTGGTAACTTGATGTAATGTTTATCTACCTGTCTTGCTGTCTATCACTTTTTTGGCACCTATATATTTTAATATCTTTACCTCTGTGCCTTATTAACAGTCTTATCTATCTGCAGCTGTGTATTATTCTTGACACCTCTCTCTATTGTCTTAAGATACATTGCATACTAATATTTTGATTCATCTGTGCATTTACCAATCTGCTGCTCATTCATTCCTCATGTTATCTACCTGTCTTCATCTAGCTGGCTTCTCCATCTATCCATCCATCTACCTGTCTATCAATCAGTCGTCCGGTCTATCAGTCTCTCCAGCAGCCTGCGCCACAATTCAGCATGGCGCCGCCCCAGCCTGCCATGCATAAAATTGTCTTTTTTTCCCTCATCGAAGAGCTGGAAAATAATTCAGCTTGTGATTAGAAATAATGATTTTTATTCATAGGAAGTTAGTCAGCTGGGACCAAAAGTGCATCGGCCCGTGAATTCCTGCCCTCTCCCTCTCCCTCTCCCTCTCCCTCAATCTTCTCCCTCTCTCTCTCTCTCTCCTTTCTTATTTTTCCCTCCCACTTTTCGTAATTCTTCATCCCGCTTCCATATTTCACTTTATTTTTCATCATATCTCAATTTCTCTTTCCCCCTCCTCTTCTCCTCCTCCTCCTCCTCCTTCTCCAAGTTTTTATTCTTTACCAGACGTCCTCCTTCCTCTTCCTTTCTTCCTTTCCCCTTCCCTCTTTGCCTCTCTCCCTTTTCCATTACATCCTTCGAATCCTCCTCCTCTTCCTCCTCTTCCTCTTTCCTCCTCTTACATACTTCCCTCGTGAGTGTTTTTCTCTCTGTTTCTCACTTTCTCTCACTAAATTTTCAATCTCAACCCGAGTTTATTGGCCACAGGAGAGAGAGAGAGAGAGAGAGAGAGAGAGAGAGAGAGAGAGAGAGAGAGAGAGAGAGAGAGAGAGAGAGAGAGAGAGAGAGAGAGAGAACTGATATTGAAGTGTTTGGCTGCATGTAGTGTGGAAACATCAATACACGCGTGAAGGGAGACACATTAATAGATAGTAGATTGATGGATGGACGAGTAGATGCTTAGATAAATTGATGAAATGGAATGGAGAGAGAGAGAGAGAGAGAGAGAGAGAGAGAGAGAGAGAGAGAGAGAGAGAGAGAGACGTGGGGGGGACTAGGGGTGAAAGGAAAGAATAAGGATAAGGAGGAGAACAAGGAAATGAACAACGAGTGAGAGGGAAGGAAAAGTGAGGAAGGGAGAGAAAGCGAAAGAGAAACAGAAGGAGGAGGAGGAGGAGGAGGAGGAAAGGAACAAAAACAAAGATAAAAGAAATAGAAATCAAGACAATAATGAAAAAAAAAATGAAGAAAATAGGATACAACAAAAAAATTAGAAAGAGATGAAAAGAAAATCAAAGAGGAAAGAAAATAAATGAGAAATAAAAACAGAGAGAGAGAGAGAGAGAGAGAGAGAGAGAGAGAGAGAGAGAGAGAGAGAGAGAGAGAGAGAGTCAAGAATACCCAGAATATACGCAAGAGGAAGGAGAAAGATGACCAGTAGGAAGAGGAGGAGGAAGAGGAGGAGGAGGAGGAGGAGGAGGAGGAGGAGGAGGAGGAGGAGGAGGAGGCAGTCTTGAGGGGAGCAATATTCACGGAACTTGAGAAACTAGAGGCCCTTGGTCAGGCTATATGAAGGCTGGGACGCCGCCCTTGTGAGGGGAAGAGAGGGGAGGTGTGGGCGGGGTGAGGGCAGAGGGGAGGGGAGGCGAGATGCTGAGGTAAGGTGGTTTTAGGAATGGGGTGTGTTGTGGGGTGAACGAGTGATGGAGGGAGCGAGGAAAGGGAGAAGGGAGGGAGGGAGTGAGGGAAGGAGGGAGGGAGGGAGGGAGGGAATGTGTGTGTGTGTGTGTGTGTGTGTGTGTGTGTGTGTGTGTGTTAAGGGTATAAAAAAGTCAAAAGATACAATTTCTACACACACACACACACACACACACACACACACACACACACACACACACACACACACACACACACACATAAAAAGGATAATATAATCTTGTACACTTAATTACAAAGAACACCTCTTAATTTTTTTTTTCTTCTTTTTTTCAAGGGACTGAGAACAAATTGACTCCTAAACTCGTAAGGAAAGGAAAGAGGTGAAAAAAAATACGAACTTGAACGAAATATACGATAATAAACGGATGCCATATTGTATTTTTTCCGTTGTATATCGTAACGTAAAAATATGAAAAGGTATCACAAAATTTAGCTATTATTGCCGAGAGAGAGAGAGAGAGAGAGAGAGAGAGAGAGAGAGAGAGAGAGAGAGAGAGAGAGAGAGAGAGGATTATTTGTATTTTTTTTTTACTCATTTTCATTAACACGAGGGTTCCAAATTTCCTTAGTCCTCTTTCTCCTCTTCTCTCCTCTTCCTTCTCCTTTTCCTCCTCTTCCTCCTCTTCCTCCTCCTTTTCCTTCTCCACCTCCCTTTTTGTCCTCACTCCTTCTTCTCTCAGCTCTCTCAAATATCTTCTTTTCCAACCCTTTTCCTCCTCTTCCTTTCTTTTTTCCCAATCTTCTCATTTTCCCTTCCCTCCTTTTTCCTAACTCGTTTCCCTCTCCGCTTCTTTCCCATTTCCTCTTTACTCCCTTCCACCTCGTTTCCCATTTTCTCTTTTTCCTTCCTTTCCCTTTTCCTTATAAATCCTTGAAATTATCCCCCTAGTTTATTTATTTATTTTTAGTTATGAGGAGGAGGAAGAGGAGGAGGAGGAGGAGGAGGAGGAGGAGGAGGAGGAGGAGGAGAACCAAGTCACGGTCACCAGTTAAGATATTACACCATCTTCTTCTCCTCCTCCTCCTCCTCCTCCTCCTCCTCCTCCTCCTCCTCCTCCTCCTCCTCCTCCTCCTCCTCCTCCTCCTCCGCTTCTCAAGTAGCCATCTGGGTCTTCACGTCAAGTCAGCTGCAATATACAGACATGCATTCCTACGTCCCTTCTCCCCATCCCCTCTCCCCTCACTTCCCCTTCATCCTCCCATACCCTCTTCTCTTCCTCTCCCTCCCTTTTGCAACACCTCTCCCTTATCACCTTTCCATTTCCCCTTCCTTCTTCTTATATCCTATCCTCCCTTCTCTCCTATTTGACCTCTTTTTTTCATCCTATTACCCTTTCTTCTATTCCCTCACTTCCTTCCCCCTTCTTCTTCCCCTTTCATTTTAAACTCTTTCTTTTTCTTTTTCTATTCTATCCTTTTAGTCAATCCCTTCCCTTTTACTTTCCCCTTCAAGAGAGAGAGAGAGAGAGAGAGAGAGAGAGAGAGAGAGAGAGAGAGAGAGAGAGAGAGAGAGAGAGAGGGAAAAAATTAGCGTGCTCCCAAGGGAAAATTTTGGCCTCCGGTTCAGTAACTTCCGGCCCCACGTGAAACTTTTAAGCTTGCGTCATAAATCAGCTTGGAAATACCCCGCGGAAAGCAAGTACGTACGTTGCCGCGATGAAATGGTGGTGGTGGTGGTGGTGGTGGTGGTGGTGGTGGTGGTGGTGGTTCCGCTACGCTGTTCTTGTTATTTGTCATTGTTATTATTTTGTTTGTTATTGTTGTTGTTTTTGGGTTTTAATTTTTCTTTTTTTTTGTATGTGTGTGTGTGTGTTATGATTATTATTGTTGTTGTTGTTGTTGTTGTTGTTGTTGTTGTTGTTGTTGTGGGAGTGGTAGTGTATTGTGGTAATAGTAGTTGTGGTCGTGGTGGTGGTGGTGGTGGTGATGGTGGTAGTTATTAATTAGAGTAGAATTTTAGTTGTAGTTGTAGCAGTAGTGGTGGTGGTGGTGGTGGTGGCGGCAGTAGTAGTAGTAGTAGTAGTAGTAGTAGTAGTAGTTGCTATTGTTGTTGTTATTGTAGTACCAAAACAGTAGTAATAGCCTCAGAACACCACCACCACCACCACCACCACTACCACAGTCTACACCATCGTTTCCTCATCACCACCACCACCGCCGCCACAACCACCGCCGCCGTGACCTGGCCTGGGGATGTAAAGGGGACTCGCTCACTCATTGATTATCGAATCGGGGAGTCATTTGAGGCGGGAAGACGTGCCCTCAGCCTCCCGCCCGCTGCAGGAGGAGGAGGAGGAGGAGGAGGGGGGGGAAGGATATCAATGGGAAATAACATAAAGAAAAATCAGCAATACCATTTTTTCTCCTTTATCTTCCTCGGACAAGAAAGGAATGTGAAAATAAAAGACTTGGGGAAAAAAAGAAAGAGTGGGGAAAAAAATTGAGAAAAGGTGCATCATCGGTAAATGGAAGGAGAAGGAAAATGGGGAAGGAAGGAAGGAAGGAAGGGAAGGGGAGCTCGTTATGCTGGGAACTTGAGGGGAAGAGAAAGGAATGGGGTGGGATATGAAAGGACAGCCAGGGGAAGGTAAATGATGTTGTGATGTGTTTTGAAATGCAGACTGAAGAGAACATGTCGAGAACGTGTTTATGTCCTGGAATGATGGTGATGGTGATGGGGGTGGTGGTGATGATGGTGATGATGGTGATGATCTGTGTGTATATGTTGCCTATTGTAAGGAACGTGTATTTGTTTAAGGATAATGATGGTGATGATGATGATGATGATGATGATGATGATGATGGTGATGGTGATGATGATGGTGATGATGATGATGATGATGATGATGATAGTGATGATATGTGGATGTGGATGTTTTATTTTCGATGTTTTTTTTGTTTATGATAGTGATAATAATGATTTTGA
>NC_087158.1:2555000-2560000 GCF_035594125.1 Scylla paramamosain | reverse complement strand
CCTTCATTAACAAGTCAACACCACCACCACCTGCCTCGCCTCAAGGTGTTCACTATTCCCCATCACCTTTACCCATTACTCATTCACTCAGCCCATCACCTCCATCACTTACCCATTTACTCCCCATTTCTCCACTCCCCATCACCTATCACTCCCATCATCTACCATTTATCTGTTCGTTTCCCATCACTCCCCCATCACCTGCTCATTCACAGCTCATTAATGTTACCTTCCCGTCACTCCCCCTTCATTTCCTTTCCCCTTCAGATCTTTTCACCCATTATCCCATCACTTCTCTTCCCTTCATTCTTCTTCTTCCCCTTTCTTTAGTTCATTGTTTCACTGTATTTACACCCATTTCTTCTGTCTTCCTTATCTTTTTTTTTTTGTTCATTTCCTTCTTTCATCCGTTTTCTTTTTCTTTCCTCTTTCTCATCTTATTTTTCTTCCAATATCACCCCTCTTCCATCTCTTTTCTTCCCCCCTTTCCTCTTACCTTTTTCCTTCTCCCATCATCCCATTTCTTTCCTTTCTTCTTCATTGTATTCTCACGTCTCCCCTCATTACCTTCTTTTCTCTATTCACTTCTTTATTCTATCCCCTCCCCTTCTACTCATCCTCCTCCTCATCTTTCCCTCACCCTTTCCTCACCCATCGCTTCTCTTCCCCTTTCTCAGTTCACCACATCTTCACCCATTTCTTTCATCTTTCTCTCTTTTATTTGTTTTTACTTATTTTTTTTTTCCTTTTTTTCCCCTCTCCACATTCACACCTCTCTCTCTTTATCTCTCTCTCTCTCTCTCTCTCTCTCTCTCTCTCTCTCTCTCTCTCTCTCTCTCTCTCTCTCTCTCTCTCTCTCTCTCTCTCTCTCTCTCTCTCTCTCTCTCTCTCTCATCGCCGCTTTCTCCCCTCCCCCTTCCCCTCCCGCTCCCCCTCCCCTCACCTGCCAGAACACAACAGGTAGTAGCTTCACATTGATCACAAACCTAACACTTCTTTATTTTTCCGTCATTTTTTCCCCTCTATTTTTTTCCCCTGACCTCTCCTGATGAACGCTAACTTTCACAATGTATTTTCCCCTCTTTCTCTTACCCTCCCTTTCCCCTCACTCCTCTCCCTCACGCACCTCGCCGCTTAGTGAGAGAGAGGGAAAAAAGAAAAGGGGAAAAAAAAAAAAACGGTCTGCTGGTGTTTACCTCTACATAATTCCTTGTAATATAAGAGAACTAATCTAATTTTACTGCACTAATAACCTGCATATTTTCACGCGATTCTGCTGCAGGTGTGTGGCAACCAGGTGAGGGGAGGGGCAGGTGTGTGGTGGTGGTGGTGGTGGTGGTGGTGAGGGGAGAGGAGGGGTAGGGAAAAAAAAAGTGTGTTCATGTAAAGAGATTAAGTTTGTTGGTTGGTTGCTCATCATCATCATCATCAGAATCAGAATCATTATTGTTGTTGTTGTTGTTATTGTTGTTGTTATTATTATTATTATTATTATTATTATTATTATTATTATTATTGTTGTTGTTGTTGTTGTGTATGTGTGTATTTGTGTGTACTTTCTACCTAATATCTCTCTCTCTCTCTCTCTCTCTCTCTCTCTCTCTCTCTCTCTCTCTCTCTCTCTCTCTCTCTCTCTCTCTCTCTCTCTCTCTCTCTCTCTCTCAACCTGCCTGTGTCTTTGTCCTAGCATATCTCAACTTCCCTCTTGCTCCTACTCTCTCTCTCTCTCTCTCTCTCTCTCTCTCTCTCTCTCTCTCTCTCTCTCTCTCTCTCTCTCTCTCTCTCTCTCTCTCTCTCTCTCTCTCTCTCTCTCTCTCTCTCTCTCTCTCTCTCTCTCTCTCTCTGCCTCGTCACACTTACCAGTTGAGATAACAGGAATGCAAACCTTCCCTGACCGGACACACTGAGGTACCGCTGGATTTAGAGGAGGAGGAGGAGGAGGAGGAGCTTAGGGCGGCTTAACCAGTGGGCCGGAGGACATGAGGATTGTTGTTGTACCTTCCTGCAGCTGGAGGAGGAGGAGGAGGAGGAGGAGGAGGAGGAGGAGGAGGAGGAGGAGGAGGAAAACAAACAGCTGTATAATTTTTGGGTATTATGATTTTTTGTTTTGTTTTGTTTACTTGTTTTCTTTCATCCATCCTTCCTTCCTTCCTTCCTTCCTTCCTTCTTTCCTTCCTTCTTTCCTTCCTTCCTTCCTTCCTTCCTTCCTTCCTTCCTTCCTTCCTTCCTTCCTTTCTTCTTCCTTCCTCTTCTTATTTTATTTTTGTTGCTATCTACCGTCCTTCGTTCATTTGTTCGTTCCTTCGTCCCTTCCTTCATTTATAGTGAGAGATGAAAGATTGTAGTAGAGGAGGAGGAGGAGAAGGAGGAGGAGGAGGAGGAGGAATGAGAGTGAGGAAAGGCTAAAAAGTGCAAAATGATAGAGTAGATGAGAGAGAGAGAGAGAGAGAGAGAGAGAGAGAGAGAGAGAGAGAGAGAGAGAGAGACGAGATAAAGAAGAAAAGGACACACACACTCTCTCTCTCTCTCTCTCTCTCTCTCTCTCTCTCTCTCTCTCTCTCTCTCTCTCTCTCTCTCTCTCTCTCTCTCTCTCTCTCTCTCAACTGGAAAACTTGTCAGTGGGAAGGCGGGCAGGCATTCCATTAGCAATGCTCCGCGTGGCACAGACGGCGTCGCGAGCAGTGCAGGGCCAAGAGAGCGGAACAAGAGACGCCCGCTCCTGCCACTTAGGTTTCCCTCTTAAGAGTCGCCTCCCTCTCGGCCTGACGTGTGTGAAGCTTGTCTGGTCAGGGAGAGTGGCGAGGGAGGGGAGGGAGAGGCGGGGAGAGGCTGGGAGAGGCGGGGAGAGACTGGGAGAGCTGATCAGGCTAAGGAGAGAGAGACAGTGATGTGTGGGTGTGCAAGGACAGCGTGATTAAGAGCCGAAGTGTAGTGGTGTTGTCTTGTAATCCTGTCTTCTTCTTGTCTTCTCTTTGTCTCGTGTTTGTCTCGTGTTTGTCTCGTGTTTGTCTTCTTCCTGTGGTTCGTTGAGGAGAATGAGTGAGGAGGAAAGAGAGGTAGTGGCTAAGGCTTGTTTTATTGTTTATTGTCTTCTTTCTTCCTTGTCTTTTCTTGTCTTCTTTCATTCGATTTATTGGAGTGAGGAGGAGGAGGAGGAGGAGAATTATAGTGGTGATGGTTGTTTTTGTTATTGTCTTCCTTTTTTTCTTTTTTGTCTTCTTTTCTTCAGTTTGTTGGAGGAGGAAGAGGAAAATAGTGGTGATGGTCGTTGTTTTTTTCTTATTGTCTTCCCTTTTTTTGCTTCTTGTCTTCTTTGCTTCGTTTTTTTTAGGAGGAAAAGGAAAATAGTGTTTTTTTATCCTTCTCTTCTTTATTTTATTTTCTTGTCTTTTCCCTCTGTTTTGAGGAAGAAGAGGAAAATAGTGATGTATTTTTCTTATTGTCTTCCTTTTTTCCTTCTTGTTTTTGTCTTCTTTCCTTCGATTCATTGGAAGAGGAGGAGGTAGAAGTGACAGGCTGATTATTATTTTTTTCCTTTCTTCTTATTCTTGTCTTCTTGGCTTCTTTCCTTCCATTTGCTGAAGGAAGAGGAGGAGGAGGTGGTGGTGGTGGTAGTGGTGACGATGAGAGTGGCGAGGTAAAAGGCTTGTTATTTTTGTCTTCCCCTCCCTTTTTGTGGCTTGAAATACTGTCTGTCTTCTTTGCTTTCTTTCTTCCCTTCGGTTTGCTGAGGGAAGAGGAAGGATGAAAAGGCGGTGATGGTGGTTGAGTTATTTTTCATTCCTCTCATCATCCTCCCCATTTTCAGTAACTTGGAATCTTGTCTTCTCGCTATTTTTTTCCCCTCAATTTTCTTTTTATACTTCCTTACTAGACAAGAAATAAGAAAACATGACAATGAGGAAAAAACAATCTTATTTATCCTTCTGTTTATCCTTCACCGTGTCCCCATCACCATTTCCTGCAAAGGGTTTAGGAGAGAGAGAGAGAGAGAGTGTGTGTGTGTGTGTGTGTGTGTGTGTGTGTGTGTGTGTGTGTGTGTGTGTGTGTGTGTGTGTGCAGCAGTCCATCCTTTGTCACTCTCCTGACCTTAGCGGGGCGTGGGAGGGCGACACGTGGTGGCTGGGCGAGGGACAAATGGAACCTTTCGGGGTTACTCTCGCCCTTGCTATCGATTATCGCTTCCTGCACCTCGACCAGTATTCACACACGCCTTGCTCTCTCACCACGAGTATTTTCAAAGGCCACAGATGATTAGCCGTGTTATCAAGAGTGTTTCTCCTGTTCATAATGTAGAAATCTTGTTAATCTGTCACCAGAATCATTAAAGCATCCTTAAAAATCCGTTTAACTTCACCATTGCTATTTCCAAAGGCCACAGAGATGACCAGCCGGGTTCTCACAAGTGTTTCTCCTTTTCATAATGTGGAAATCTTATTAATTTGTCTCTAGAACCATAAAAACACCCTTAGAAACCTGTGTATCTTCAACTAGAGTGTTTTGAAAGTCATGGAGGTGCTGCACAGAAGTGTTGCAGATTATGGCACACGCTGGAGGAGAGCCAGTCCACTGCGGCTCCTCCTGTCACGTCAGTCACGGAGGGCGGGAGGGAGTGCAGGCCTTGGGAGGGGGTGGCTCAGTCGTCCTTATACCGTTTTGAAGAGCCTGTTTGAAGACATCCGCTTGTTTCTTATCAGTATTTGGCGCTTGAGTGTATTCTATTACCGGATCTAGCTAACACACACACATACACACACACACACACACTAGGAACGGCTCCCCTGCCTGCCATCGTCCCCCCCCCCCAAAAAAAAACACTCCAGTTAGCACCATATTCTGCAACGCTTCAGCACCGCGCCTCCATTACTTTCAGAGGCTGTAGTTGAAGTTATACTAGTTTTTGAGTGTGTTTTTATGGTTCTTGTGACAGATTAACAATATTTTTACACTATTAATAAGGGAAATACTCTTGAGAACACTGCTAATTATCTCTTTGACCT
>NC_087158.1:2530000-2550000 GCF_035594125.1 Scylla paramamosain | reverse complement strand
GTTGTTGTTACTACTACTATTATTATTATCAGTACCACAACCATCATTACCAACACTTACTACTACTACTACTACTACTACTACTACTACTACTACTACTACTACTACTACTACTACTACTACTACTACTACTACTTATTAACACTTAACACGAACGAACAAACAAACAAAAACAAACAAAAAAAAACACAACCGAACCACACAGGAAAAAAAAGGAAAAAAAACACTAAAAGAAAAAAACAATAAAGCAAAACAAAGAAAAGAAGAGAGAGAAAAAAAAAAGAAAAGAAAAAGAAAAACATAATCCAACAAGTATCCTCTCACACAACCCACCACCACCACCACCACAACAACAACAACAACAACAACAACAACAACAACATCCTAACCTTGCAATGAGTGGCGCTATCGTAAAAATGAAAGAGCAAAGACAGCACAATATATATCACCTCCCTTACCTCCTTTTACTTTTTATGAAGGAGGAGGAGGAGGAGGAGGAGGAGGAGGAGGAGGAGATTGTGGAGGAGGAGGAGGGTGTCTATAAAGCTAAACGGGCCAGGACCCAATAAAAGTGTGGTGTGGAAGTTAATGTGTTTGTGGAACGTCTTGTGGAGGAGGAGGAGGAGGAGGAGGAGGAGGAGGAGGAGGAGGAGGAGGATAGTGGGTGCTTCAATGCTTGTGTGGGGAAGTGTAATAGTTATTGTTTGTTAGAGTTTGTTTGTTATGCTGCTGGTGGTGGTAGTAGTAGCAGTAGTAGTAGTAGTAGTAGTAGTAGTAGTAGTAGTAGTAGTAGTAGTAGTAGTTGTTGTTGTTGTTGTTGTTGTTGTTGTTGTATTTATTTTGGGTTCATGTCAATTGTATTTATTATATTTTTTCTTCGTCTTTTTTTTTTCTTCTTCTTCTTCTTCTTCTTCTTCTTCTTCTTCTTCTTCTTCTTCTTCTTCTTCTTCTTCTTCTTCTTCTTCTTCTTCTTCTGCGTCTTCGTCATCGTCTCCTCCTCATCCTCCTCCTCTCTTCTTTTTCTTTGCGTGTAAGGAAAGACTCATAAATCTCAACATTATTACTTGAACAGATTTTTTTTCTTCATTATCATCATCATTATTCATATCATTTTTCCTTTTCGTCCTCCTCCTCTCCCTCGTTTTTTTCTCACTCTTCTTATCTTTCTTATTATTATTTTTTTCTTATTCCTCCTCCTCCTCCTCTTTCTTTTTTTCTCACTCATCTTATCTTTCTTCTTCTTCTTATTATTATTATTATTATTATTTTTCTTATTCTATTCGTATTCCTCCTCCTCCTCCTCCTCCTCCTCCTCCTCCTCCTCCTCCTCCTCCTCCTCCTCCTCCTCCTCCTCCTCCTCCTCCTCGTGTGGGTGGAGTCAATGAGTTTTAATTTGATTGATAATTAAAATAAAGACTACAATTATTACAGTACCCTCTCTCTCTCTCTCTCTCTCTCTCTCTCTCTCTCTCTCTCTCTCTCTCTCTCTCTCTCTCTCTCTCTCTCTCTCTCTCTCTCTCACGATTCCTTCCCACGCCACTTCTTCTCCTCGCTTCCCTTCCCTCGTCTCACAGGAGGAGGAGGAGGAGGAGGAGGAGGAGGAGGAGGAGGAGGGAAGACCGGTCCCTCCTCCGTCTGTTTTCCTCCATCTGGTAATAAGGAAGTGAGTTGAGGGAAGATTGTAAAGGGAGAAGGAGGAGGAGGAGGAGGAGGAGGAGGAGGAGGAAGAGAAGGAGGAGGAGGAGGAGGAGGGAGATATATGAGAAGACGGCAACAAGGAAACTCTGAAGGAGGAAAAGGGGAAACGGAGGAGAGGGAAGGAGAAGAGTAGATAAAAGTGGAAGAGAGAAGGAGGAAAGGGAAAAGAAGAAAAAGACGATAAAGAAAAGCAGTGGAGGAGAATTAGAGGAGAAAAAGAGATAAGGGAAAACGGAACTGATAACGAATAAAATATGAGAAAAAGAAGAAATTAATGAGAAAAATGAAAAATTAAATAAAAAAAGAGGGAGAGAGAAAAGTGTGAACAGAAATAAAAGAGAAAAGAACGAAAAAAATAAAGAAAAGAGAAATAAAGTAAATAAAGAGAGAGGGAGAAGAAAACAGGAAGAAAACGAGAGCAGAGAAATAGAGGAAGAAAGAGAAGGAGAATATATCGAAAAAAAAATGGAAAGAGAAGTAATACAAATAAAGAAAAGGAGAAAAGAAAAAAAGAAAAAAAAAGAAAGAAAGAAAAGCAAGAAAGAGGAAAACAAAGGAAAATAAAGAAAAGAAAATAACGAAAAACGGAAAAAAGTACTACGAGAGAGAGAGAGAGAGAGAGAGAGAGAGAGAGAGAGAGAGAGAGAGAGAGCTAACACAAACTAGTCACGCCCTTAATCCAAAAAGACTTCGATTCCTGACTTCTTGTAGAGAGAGAGAGAGAGAGAGAGAGAGAGAGAGAGAGAGAGAGAGAGAGAGAGAGAGAGAGAGAGTTAACGAGGAGTGTGAATTCTGTCTCTCTCTCTTTCTTTCTCCCATTCCAAGTTTTCAAAGCCATTCCACTCAAGATGGCGGAGCACGGAATGGGGTGAAAATGGCCTCTCTGATCATTGTTATCACTCCACCTCTCACTCTACCGCACTCCACCTCACTCTCTCTCTCTCTCTCTCTCTCTCTCTCTCTCTCTCTCTCTCTCTCTCTCTCTCTCTCTCTCTCTCTCTCTCTCTCTCTCTCTCTCTCTCTTGCATTTCTTTCACCCCAGTTATTGTTTCTGTTGTTCTCTCTCTATCTCTCCCCTCTCACTTTGTATTTCTCTCTCTCTCTCTCTCTCTCTCTCTCTCTCTCTCTCTCTCTCTCTCTCTCTCTCTCTCTCTCTCTCTCTCTCTCTCTCTCTCTCTCTCTCTCATTTTAAAGAGTAAGAGTGAATAAAGATCATAAAAAATAAAAAAATTATGAAGAGTAAATTTTAATGCTATGTTTTATATATTTTTTCCTTTTTTTCCTTTAGTTTACTTTCCCTTTTATTTAATTTTCAATATACCCTCCCTTTATTTCCCTCTGACCCCTTATTTTCCCTTAACTTCCTCCTCTTTTTTTCCCCACTAACAACTTTCTTTAACATATTGACATCCATTTCTCTCTTTAATCCTTTTATTCCCCTTATTTTTCTCCTTCTTCTCTTCCTTTCTTGCACTTTTAACTCCTTCCTTATCTTTCTTTTTTATCATCCTCTTCCTCCTTCCCTCCCTCCCTCCCACCCTTTGCTCCCTTTCCCTTCAGACGTGACTTGTTTGTGTGTGTATGTGTGTGTGTGTGTGTGTGTGTGTGTGTGTGTGTGTGTGTGCTGGAAATTTTAACACGCTTGTGAGAGGAAAAAACGAAAGTCCCTGGGAAAGAGCATTTGAGAGAGAGAGAGAGAGAGAGAGAGAGAGAGAGAGAGAGAGAGAGAGAGAGAGAGAGAGAGAGAGAGAGAGAATATATAAAACTAAAACTCCTGAAGAAGATAATTAAGAAAAAAGACTGGAAGCAAAGGAGAGAGAGAGAGAGAGAGAGAGAGAGAGAGAGAGAGAGAGAGAGAGAGAGAGAGAGAGAGAGAGAGAGAGAACTAACAAGAAAAGCAGTAAATAAGAATCAAAAGAACATGAGCCGCAGGAGGAAGAAGAAGAAAATTAAGAAAAAGAAGAAGAAAATAAAAAGAAGAGGAGGAGGAGGAGGAGGAGGAGGAAAATCACAAGATACTAAGCTGTTTTCCTCACGACTGACCACCCGACACTCCCACGGCGCCCACACATCTTATTTACTGCAGCAGGAGGAGGAGGAGGAGGAGGAGGAGGAGGAGGAGGAGGAGGAGGAGGAGGAGGAGGAAGGGAGAAGTGGTAAGGGGGGAGGGATGTGGAATAAAAATGAGGTGAGGAAGAGAAGTGATAAGGAAGAGGCAAAGGAGGAAGAGGAGGAGGAGGAGAAAGAGAAGGAAGGATAAGGATAGGATAACGAAGAAGAGGAAGAGGAAGAAGAAGAACATGGATAATAGGATTAGAAGAGAGTGGATGGGAAGGGAAGAAATAGGAAATAAAGTAGAGGGGAAATAGGAGAAAAGAAAGAGAAAATAGGAGAGAAAGAGACATGAGATGGAAAATATCGGGAAAAAAGAATGAAGAGGAAAAGGGAGAAAGAGAGAAAGAGAGAGGAAAAATGTGTTGACAAGGATGAAAAGGGGAAAGAGGAAAGAAAACAAGGAAAATAGGGAATGAAAAGGGAAATAGGGAGAGGTGAAGATAAGAAGTGGAGGAGGAGGAGGAGGAGGAGGAGGAGGAGGAGGAGGAGGAGGAGGACTTGCAAGGATCTACAAAAGGAAACTACCTTGTTTTATCCTTGGGAGTTTTTTATATCTTGATAACAGACGGAGGAGGAGGAGGAAGAGGAGGAGGAGGAGGAGGAGGAAGAGGAGGAGGAGGAGGAGGAGGAGGAGTGTAAATCGCCAGCCAGAGCAAGGGGAAAAATATATTGGAAGGAAAGTTTTACAGAAGAGGCGCGATGGATGTCTGGGAGCGAAGAAAGTGGAGAGGTGGAGGAGGAAGAGGAGGAGGAGGAGGAGGAGGAGGAGGACTACAGTGTGACCTTTTGTAACTCTAAGGTCTTTTGGATTTTTATTTCCTCAATTTTTATGTTGATTCAAACTAACCTTTTTTTCCCCTTCCTTTTTTCCCTTCCTTATTTTCTTTTCTTCTTTTTCTTACTTTTTTTTATCCGCTTTATGATATTGATCGAAATTATGAGCTTTCTTACTTACTTTGTTCTTTCCTTCCTTCTATCCTTCGGTCCTTCCCTCCGCCCTTCCCTCCTTCTTTCCTTTTTTCCTTGTTTTATTCCTTTATTTTTTTCCTCTTTCCTTCTTTTAGATTGTTTGCTTTATGATATTGATCCAAATTATGACCTTCCTTAGTTCCTTCTTTCCTTCCTCTCCTCCTTCTTTCTTTCTTTCCCTCCTTCCTTCTTTCCTTCCCTCATTTATTAACATTTCCCATTCCTGTCTTTCATCTTTTACTAACATCTATCCTTCTCAATTTCTTTCTCTTCCTACCATTTATCGTCAACTCTCCTTGTCCCTTCCTTCCTTCCTTCCTTCCTTCCACCCTTTTCTCTCCTCCTTCCCTCCACCCATACCTCCTATCCAACACCCTCTTTCCTTGTTTCCCTTCCTCCTTCCTTCTCATCTTTCCTGCGCCTTCTTTGCTATCTTTGGGGCGGGGCAGGAATGGGGGGCGGGGCTGGGCGGGGAAGTATTCATCAGATCGCTACCCATTTTCCGTTTTCTATTGAATTACAATCTTCCCATTCCCACGCAGGAAATTGAACCATATAAGTAAGGTAGGAGGAATGGGTAGGCGTGTCTGTGTGTGTGTGTGTGTGTGTGTGTGTGTGTGTGTGTGTGTGTGTGTGTGTGTGTGTGTGTGATATGGAAGGGCGTGGCTAGCAAGATGTTTAAGCCTCCCCCCTATTCACCACGCCCACATACCACGCCCACACCCTCAATTATTGCATGTGGGTTTAGTGGGGGGCGGGAAGGCATGGGCGTGTCCTGTCACCTACTCACCGCCCATCTCAGACAGTGAATGGGAGTGTTCAGTGATGGGTGGATGGGTGATGGGTGATGGGTGGGGTATCCAGTCCTCTCACCCACCACGCCCACCACGCCCATTTCAAGCAGCTTCCCCGCCCCCATTCCCCTCCCATTCCCCTCCCATTCCCCTCCCCTTCCTCCTCTGACCTCCACCGCCCTCGCTTCACAGTTTTCGCGCTGTCATGCTACACCACGCCCTTACCGCGCCCTCCTACCCCCTCCCTCACCTCCACCCCCACCCCCACCCGCGCCCCGCATCCGCCCACGGTAATAGAATAGTTCCGGTGTGTTTGTGTTGCCGGAGGAGGAGGAGGAGGAGGAAGAAGAAGAAATATGAGGGATAGAAAAGATGTGAGAGGAGGAAGAGGAAGAAAAGGGAGAAGGAAGAGGAAGAAGAGGAGAAGAAGGAAGAAGAGGAAGAAAATGACGAAGAAAAGATATGGAGGATAGAGAGGAAGATGTGGAAGGAGGAGGAGGAGAAGGAAGAGGAGAAAGAAAGAAGGAGGAAGAAAAAGGAAGAAGAAGAAGAAATATGAGGGATAGAAAAGATGTGAGAGGAGGAAGAGGAAGAAAAAGAAGAAGGAAGAGAAGGAAGAGGAAGAGGAAACGAAGGAGAAGGAAGAGGAAGAAGAAAAGGATGAAGAAAAGATTTGGAAGATAGAAAGGAAGATATGAAAGGAGGAGGAGGAGGAGGAGGAAGAAGAAGAAGAAGGAAGGAGAAGGAGGAAGACCAAGAAATACATAGAATAGAGAAGAGGAAAAATGCGTGGAAGGAAGAAAAAGAAGAAATATGAAACAAAAAAAAAGTTTGAGAATAAGGAAAAGGAGGAAAAAAGGAAAAAGGAGGAGGAACACAAAATGAAGAGCGAACATCAGCAGACCTCTTGTCCCTAACGAGGTTGTAGAAAATGTAGCACAGTAAAGGAGAGGAGGAGGAGGAGGAGAAAGAAGAAGAAGAAGAAGAAGAAGAAGAAGAAGAAGTAAAAGAAGAAGAGTAAAAGGAGGAGAAATTTAGAGGATCAAAGAATAGTATTAGAAAAAAGGAATATGAAGAAGGAGAAGAGAAAAATAAAACTAGTCAAGAATGAAGAGGAGAACATGGAGGAGGAGGAAAAAAAAACGAAAGAGAGAAAAGAAGAACGAAAAGAAAACAACGAAAGAGGGAAAGAATAAGGAATGACAGAAATACAGAAAATAACATAAAGAAGAAATAGGAGGAGGGGAAGAAGTAGAAGAAATGACAAATACAAAGAATAACATGGAGGAGGAAGAAGAATGGAAGGAGGAGAAGGGAAAATGGGAAACACAAAGAATGAAGAGAAGAAAGAAGGAATAGTACAAATGAAAGAGGAAGAGAAGGAAGGATAAATGGGAAAAATAAGGAAGAGAATGTGGAAGACTAGGAGGAGGAAGAGGAGGAAGAAGAAGAAGAAGAAGAAGAAGAAGAAGAAGAAGAAGTGAAGTGTGTGGTTGTTAGCTAGTTGAGTGAACGAGCTAGGCTTCAGTCATAAGTGTTAAGTGGAAGTGCGCGGCCTGGCGCCGGGAGATCACCTACCTCCAGCCTTCTGTTCACACCTTCTGTGAATAAACACCTGCACTGTTACCTGCGTTTCCTGTGCCCCTGCTGGTCAAGAGTCGAACATGGCGCAGTGAGTAGGATCAGGACAAGGCTGCAGTGGGTACGGCGCAGAATGGAGAAGCAGTTGGAGGCGCTGGCTGCCCTGCTAGCGCGACAGTCGGAGCAGAGTCAGGCTCTGCTAGCGCGACAGTCGGAGCAGAGTCAGGCTCGCGAGGAGCGTTTAACCCAGCTGCTGGAGAGAGTGGGGACACAAGCTCCCAGTCGCACCACGGCGAGCAATGAAGGCGAAACCACAGCCCGCAGCACGTCTACCCAGGGCGCGAGGTTCCCGACGTCCGCCACCATCATTCCTCACTTAACGGCGTCAGCATCTTTACGTGAGTTCGACACGTGGCGCCATAAGTTTGAAGGATACGTAACCCTCGCCAGGATAGACTGTCTCTCCTGGCTGAGCAGAGGGCGGCACTCGCTGCTGTCCTAGACGACGAGTGGACCCGTACACTTCGCTACGGGATAAGCTTACCGAGAGACGCGGAGTTAAGAACCATCCTCGATGCAATGTGTGAGTACCTGCGAAGCCAGCGCAACATCATCATGGATAGAAGAGACTTCTACTCCCGCGTGCAAGAAACGCAAGAAGGTTTTGACGACTTTTTATGTGCTGTTAAGGAAATCGCCAATTTCTGTGACTTTTGCGACCAGTGCATAAACCATCAGCTGCGTGACAGAATTGTCGTTGGGACACGAGACGAAGTGGCTCTGAAACGCATGCTGGAAAACAAGAAACTCACCCTTGAAAACGCCATAGATATTTGCAGAGCATCAGAGAGCGCTAACCAGTGTAGTGCAGTACTAAGGGGCGGCTCTCACTCTTCGAGCCATGGTGTGAACGCTGTCTCGAACTACAGGAAGGGCAGTTTCGGGGGCTCAAGCCCCACGGGCTGTTATCGTTGTGGCAAAGATTGTCGCAGTGACAAAAGGGGATGCCAGGCAATAGATAAAGTGTGTCGTAACTGCGGGAAAAGAGGGCATTTTGCGAGTGTATGTCAGCAGACAGTGAGGAAACGACGAGGAGCTTCGAGGAGTTCCTCAACTGTCTCTCCTCATCGCGGTGCAGGCCCGAGGCGGGGAGCCAGTGCCAGTGTATACCAGCTCTTATCAGGCGTATACACAAAGACGGTGACGGCACGACCTGCGCCCCAGGTGCTCATTACCGCCACACATCCCGCTGGAAGAGACAAGATTACGTGGACTCCTGACTCTGGGGCCGAAACGACCGTTATTGGCCTCGACACGGCAACACTCCTTGGAATCCCGCCCTCAGCTTGGCGCCCGCTGATGGTGATGGACTTTATGCTGCCGGTAATCACCCCCTCACCTGTGTAGGAACTTTCTCGTCGCACTTGCAACTGGGCGACAGGGAAGCTGAGACTGTTGTGAGCGTGGTGAAGGAGGTGAAGGGGGCGCTGCTTAGCTGGTACGATTCCATCGCTCTCGGAATCCTCCCCGAAGATTTTCCGGCTCAAATCCGACCGCTACGCAGGGAAGAACAGCACACCGGCAACAGCTCCATCAAGTACCCGACCGCCTCGCAGCCACCTCTATCTACGCCCACAGAAGTGATCAGCTGGCCTCATTCCTACGACCCAACGCCACAGCAGCGTGCGGGGCACGCTGCTGCTGTGATCAAGGCCTTTCCCAGCGTCTTCGAAGCAAAGGAAGGTTTACGTGCAATGGCTGGTGGATCCATGGCCATCGAGTTGACAGACGACGCCCTCTCACGTGCTCCAGTACAGGACCCAGTGGAGGAAGAGGATGCTGCTACTTCTGGTGACCTCGACCCTCTCCACTCAGCGGTCATCTCAGCGTTATCTGCCACCAATGAGGACGGCGTCCGCTTAGCACCACTCCAGGATCAGACTGTGGAAATGGTGATGCGCGCAGCAGCAAGGCGGGGAGTACTGCTTGCTCAAGAACGTCATCATCGAGGGCTTCCCTGATCATTGCCACGACCTCGATCACCGCTTGCGTACGTACTGGCCGGTGCGCAGTCTGCTGGCCGTAGACGACGACCTGGTGGTTTACGGGCCGAGGCTTCTTATTCCTCACAGCCTCCGCCGAGAAACACTAGAGCGACTCCATGACAGTCATCAGGGGATGGAGCGCACCAAGCGACGGGCCCGACAAACGGTGTACTGGCCTGGTATGGACAGAGACGTTGAGAACGTCGTTTCTGGATGCTCACTATGCCGTCCACTCCTACCAAGCCAAGCCAACGAACCTCTCTGGCAGGACACGGACACACCCAGCAGGGTGTTTGAGTCAGTTTCTGCAGACTACTTCCACGCAGCAGGCCGTACATACCTCGTGTATGTAGATCGCTTGTCTGGGTGGCCTCACGTGTCTGCATGCTCACGTCCAGCATCGGCTGATCAGCTCGTTCGTGTCCTTCGGGGTGTGTTCGCCGACACGGGCGTGCCTGTTCTCCTGAGGACTGACGGTGGACCGCAGTTCACTTCTTCATCGGTACGGCGCTTCCTGGCTCGATGGGGGGTGGAGCATCGTGTATCTTCACCTCATTATCCACGCTCCAATGGTCACGCCGAGGCAGCGGTCAAGTCCGTGAAGAAGCTGATCCTCACGACCACACAGCAGGGACACCTGGACGAGGATGCGTTCGCTCGCGGGTTGCTGGAACTGCGCAACACTCCGAGGGCGGAAGGGCGATCACCAGCACAAGTCCTCTTCGGTCATCCTATGAGGTCCTGTGTCCCGGCTCATCATCGCTCATACGCTCAGCAGTGGCAGCGCGCTGCTGATGAGTGCGACGCCAAGGCAGAGCGACTGAGGAAGAAAGCGAAACTTCGCCACGACGCGTCCGCCCGTACTCTTCCTCTCCTGCACCTCGGTGGCCACGTCGACGTTCAAGATCACACGACAGGCCTCTGGGATCGCCTGGGTGTCATCGTGGCTGTTGGGCGAAGGAGAGACTACCTCATCAAGATGGGCAGCGGTCGCGTGATGTGGCGTAATAGAAGACACCTACGCCCACACAGACCTCTTGCTCCCCCTTCCTGTCGAGCAGCACACCGCTCATGGCGGTGCAGCGCTTCAGCATCAGGGTCACGAGGAACACCACCATCCCGGCAGCCCGGAGCATCAGGGTAACGGGGTACACCGTGGCCGAGAGCAACCAGAGCGTCGAAGCAGCCGACAGCGTAGGGAGCCGAGACGACTGCAGGTGCGGTGGCACCGTAGCACCTACGATTAGTCGTACGTGTTCATTGTACGCTGTGTTTGTTTTGTGTATATGTACCGTGTTTTCTGTACTTCAATCATTGTAACTTTGTTTCATGTGTTACGGTAGCCATAACAAAGATAAGGAATCTTCCTTATGTCTCGGGGGAGGTGTGTGGTTGTTAGCTAGTTGAGTGAACGAGCTAGGCTTCAGTCATAAGTGTTAAGTGGAAGTGCGCGGCCTGGCGCCGGGAGATCACCTACCTCCAGCCTTCTGTTCACACCTTCTGTGAATAAACACCTGCACTGTTACCTGCGTTTCCTGTGCCCCTGCTGGTCAAGAGTCGAACATGAAGCAGAATAACTTGATATGCATGGAAACATTTTGAAAACCGCCATTCTTTCTCTTTTTCTCTCTCTTTTTCCTTTTCTTTTCTTCCCAACTTTTTTTCTTTCTTTCGCTCATAACTTCTTTTCTCTTTCTCACTTTCTTTCGCGTCAGTGATAAAGGAGAGAGAGAGAGAGAGAGAGAGAGAGAGAGAGAGAGAGAGAGAGAGAGAGAGAGAGAGAGAACTTTATCAGTTGTTCGTTCTTACCTCTCTCTCTCTCTCTCTCTCTCTCTCTCTCTCTCTCTCTCTCTCTCTCTCTCTCTCTCTCTCTCTCTCTCTCTCTCTCGCTTTGGTCTTCTTATCACCTCCCTTGAGTGCCTCACATGTGTGTGTGTGTGTGTGTGTGTGTGTGTGTGTGTGTGTGTGTGTGTGTGTGTGTGTGTGTGTGTGTGTGTGTGTGTGTGTGTGTGTGTGTTGGTAATCTGAATTGAAATCATTTGGAGCGAATAAGGAGGGGGGGGACGATAGGAAGAATAGCCACACACACACACACACACACACACACACACACACACACACACACACACACACACACACACACACACACACACACACACACACACACACACTTGAGTTAATGAAGCTTTGGTCTTTAATCCATAATACAACAGAATAATAGTAATATGTATTTAATTTTCAGTATTTTCCAGTTATCTCATTTACTGCAGAAAGGAAAAGGAAGAAAAATTAGAAGAAAAAGGGAAGGAAAGACATGAAAAGGGGAAAAAAATAGTTGGAGGAAGAAAAAGCGAAGGTGAAAGGCGAACAAGTAACAGGAAAGAACGTAGAAGAAGACGAAGGAGAAGAAAAATATTAAGAAAGAAAAAGAAGAAAAGAAAATGAAAGAAAATGAGAATAAAATAATTTTCTTAGTGATTCTTTCTTTCTTTCTTTCTTTCTTTCTTTCTTTCTTTCTTTCTTTTTTTGCCTTTTTTTGTTTTGTTTTTGTCTTGCTTTTTTTACCTTTATTTTATTCTATTTCATTTCTTTTGTCTTGCTTTCTTGTCTTCTTTCCCTTCCCTTCTTTCCTTCCCCTCCCAAACTCCACCCTCCCTTCTCTCTCTCTCTCTCTCTCTCTCTCTCTCTCTCTCTCTCTCTCTCTCTCTCTCTCTCTCTCTCTCTCTCTCTCTCTCTCTCTCTCTCTCTGTTGTGTGTGTCTCTTCTACTTTTTCTTTTTTTCATTTAATTTCTTTTCTTTTTCTTTCGTCTCCTGAGCCTCAAATTTTATCTTCATTTCCCAGTTATTTTCTCTTGTATCTCCTCCTCCTCCTCCTCCTCCTCCTCCTCCTCCTCCTCCTCCTCCTCCTCCTCCTCCTCCTTCTCTAGATATCGACATCGTGTGACTTAAGTTCTCTCGCCCGCTCGAGAGAGAGAGAGAGAGAGAGAGAGAGAGAGAGAGAGAGAGAGAGAGAGAGAGAGAGAGAGAGAGAGAGAGAGAGAGAGAGAGAGAGAGAGAGAGAGAGAGAGAGAGAGAGAGAGAGAGAAGCCCATTCACGCACCATCAGGAAGGAGGTTTGCGCCATAAACTGCGCCACTATTGCAGAAGACGATAGGTAGAGAGGAGGAGGAGGAGGAGGAGGAGGAGGAAGAAGAGGAGGAGGAGGAGGAGGTTGGGTTTTTCTTCGTAGTGTCGGGAAAAGTATGATCTGATGGCCCTGTAGAAGAAGAGGAGGAGGAGAAGGAGGAGGAGGAAGAGGAAGAGGAGGAGGAAAAACACCTCTAGGGACTCCTCTTCAGGGACTTGAGTGACTAAATGGGCAAGAGTAGGAAGGGGAATGGGGGGAGATGTAATGGGGAGTGGGTGAAAGGTCTCTCTCTCTCTCTCTCTCTCTCTCTCTCTCTCTCTCTCTCTCTCTCTCTCTCTCTCTCTCTCTCTCTCTCTCTCTCTCATTTACTCACTTTTTTTGTTAGTTTGGGGTTTTCTTTTTCTCTTTTCTTTTCATTCTTCCTTTTTTCGTCTTATCTGTTTCCTTTTCTTTTTTCTTTTCATTCTCTTTTTTTCGCCTTATCTCTTTCCTTTTTCTTTTTTACTAGTTTTCATCTCTTCCTCCTCCTCCTCGTCCGTTTCTTCTGAGTCCCTTTTCATTATCCTCTTAATTTCCCGTTTCCTCATATCTCCCTCCTTATCTCTTCTCCTCTTCTTACTTTTCCTTTCTCCCTCATACATCCTCTTTAGAATATTCTCCTCATCGTTTTACTCTTACTCTTTCTTACCTCTTTTATCTTTTATCCCCCCTGTTTCCTCCTTCTTTTTTCCTCTTCTCCCCATCCATCCCTATTCGTCTTACTTTCCCCAATACTCTCACCATTTCCTTCTCTTCTCCTCTTTCCTCTTTCCTCTCTTCCTCTTGATATTTACCTTTTAATCACTTCCCATTTTCCTCTTCGTCTTGCTCGTCTTCCTTACTTCCTTCTTTATTTTTTTATCTCCTGCCTCTTTCTCCTCCTCCTCCTCGTTCTTTCCTGTTTCCTCTTTCCTCTTTCCTCCCCGCCTTGCTTCACATTTAGGAGAGGAAGTTAATATCATGTGCTAGGTTTCAAGTTTGCTGCAATATTAGTCTGTAATAATGATGCGCGTTATGCAAATGAGAGAGAGAGAGAGAGAGAGAGAGAGAGAGAGAGAGAGAGAGAGAGAGAGAGAGAGAGAGAGAGAGAGAGAGAGAGAGAGAAGCTATAACACACTCATTAAATCCTGATCCACCTGTTTTATTAGGTAGGCAGGTAGGCGAGAGAGAGAGAGAGAGAGAGAGAGAGAGAGAGAGAGAGAGAGAGAGAGAGAGAGAGAGAGAGAGAGAGAGAGAGAGAGAGAGATGAAGTAGGTAGGCAGGGATGGAGATAAGAGAGATAGATAAGAGAGAGAAAGAGATAAAGAGAAAAATTAGACTGGGAGATGGAGAGAGAGAGAGAGAGAGAGAGAGAGAGAGAGAGAGAGAGAGAGAGAGAGAGAGAGAGAGAGAGAGAGAGATGGGTGAGTGGAAATGGGTAGACTCTGTAAAGCTGTTGATGTAATGGGAAGGGAATGGGATGAGGAAGGAAGAAAAGGATAGCACACGTGATGGGAAGAGAGGGGAAATGGGAGGGGAAAGGACAGTTATGGGAAGGGAAAAAAGAGGAGGAAAAAAATTGGAGAGGGAGGTGTGAGGAAGAGTAAGACGAAGAGGAAAAGCGATAAAAAGACAATACTGGGTAAGGAAAAAAAGAGAAAAAAGGGAAATGGTGTGAAAAGAAGAGAAAATACAGACAAGGGGGGGAAATAGACGAAGAGTAAATATATAGAGAAATTGTAAAGGGAAAGGAAAAAAAGAAAGACGGGAATGGGAGAGGAGAATAAAAGACAAAGAAAGAATAAGACAAAGAAAAAAAAACAAAAAAATATATAACTTTTTCAAAATGAAAGAACTGGATGAAATGTAGATGATGAAACGAAAAGGCTGAAGAAGAAAGTGGAGGAGGAGGAAGAGGAGGAGGAGGAGGAGGAGGAGGAGGAGGAGGAAGAAGGGGAAAGGGGTAAAAAAAAAAAATTTGGTGAGGGTGTGATAGGCTGTTTGGTACGGGAGGCTTAGACCAAAAGGGACGTTTCTTCTTCCTCCTCTGTTTGTTTATTTATTTATTTATTTATTTATTTATTCATTTATTTATTTTGGTCTGGTGTGATTTTTTTTAGATTTATTTATTTATTGATTGATTTCTGTTGCCTCGATTTTTTTCTCTATTATTTTTGGCGTTTTTAATCTTTATTTTATTTATTTATGTGTGTGGTTCTTAGAGAGAGAGAGAGAGAGAGAGAGAGAGAGAGAGAGAGAGAGAGAGAGAGAGAGAGATTCTAAGTAAAATCATCGCCCTCCTCCTCCTCCTCCTCCTCCTCCTCCTCCTCCTCCTCCTCCTCCTCCTCCTCCTCCTCCTCCTCCTCCTCCTCCTCCTCCCTCATCAAAGGACAATGCAACACCACAGTCCTATTTCTGTTCTCTTTTCTCTTCCATCTCTCCCCTCACCTCCACTTCTCTCTCCCTCTCTCTCTCTCTCTCTCTCCCATGCTGAAAACTGCAAGGAAACACAACAACCCAGACTTCCCTCCCCACACAACCCTCTCCCTCTCTCCCTTTTCTCCCCACAAACTCTCTCCCTCTCTCTCTCTCTCTCTCTGTCTCTGTCTCTGTCTCTGTCTCATACATACATACATACAGACAGATTGGATCCATAAAAATTATATGTATTTTTGTTATTATTATTTTCCCTGAACACTTGAAATGCATGTATGTTAATTATTCATAAGTTTCCATTAGTTGCCTTCACTCCTCCTCTTCTTTCCCCTTGATGTGGCATGTCTTGTTCCTCTCCTGCGCCTTCTGGCTGTCTGTTTGTGTGTTTGTCTGTTTTTCCGTCTCTCGGGATGCTTCTCTTGGTGTGTGTGTGTGTGTGTGTGTGTGTGTGTGTGTGTGTGTGTGTGTGTGTGTGTGTGTGTGTGTTTGTGTTTGTATTGGTGTTTTATTTGATGGGAAGGGTTTTTTTTAGTGTGTGTGTGTGTGTGTGTGTGTGTGTGTGTGTGTGTGTGTGTGTGTGTGTGTGTGTGTGTGTGTGTGTGTGTGCTCATAATTCTGTTATATTAATGGCACTTTTTCTTATTATTTACTAAGGAATTCATCTAATTTATTTTTTTCATTTATTTATTTATTTTTATTTCTTTTTTTTTATTTTTCTTAAAAGGATCAGTGTTCAAGTGAGTGCTGAATAGACTTTGAGGTTAATAAACATTCATCTATTTATTTATCCATTTATTTAGTTGTTTATCTGTCTGTCTATCTATTCATCTATCAACCCTTTTTTTATATCATTCAATCAATCAATCTATCTATCTATCTATCTACTTATTCATCCATGTACCTATATATCAGTCTATCTATCCTTCTAATGCAAAACTCTCATAATCTTCTGTGTCATTTTATTTCCTTTCTTCCGCACATTTCTCAGACAACACAACATTCAACATTGACTCAAAAATTATCTCTTGCATCGCTCTTCTTCCCTTCCTGCCAACCAAACCATTCCGAGGGTCATCTCTGTTCTTGTAACCCACGAGTGCACTGTGCCTCACCTCAGCCTTCCCTGCTCTCTTAGCCTCAGCCCTCACTGTGATATTAAACGTGTGTGTGTGTGTGTGTGTGTGTGTGTGTGTGTGTGTGTGTGTGTGTGTGTGTGTGTGTGTGTGTGTGTGTGTGTGTGCGTGCGCGCAACTATTGATGAAAGTATTGACTGATGTAATATTTCAACACGCCTCCTGCCTCCCTAACCCTCTCTGTTCCTTCCCTTCCCCCTCCACTCCCAGTTCTTCCCCACTCCTTCCTCTCCCTCCCCAAATCTCTCAGTTCATCTCTCTCTCTCTCTCTCTCTCTCTCTCTCTCTCTCTCTCTCTCTCTCTCTCTCTCTCTCTCTCTCTCTCTCTCTCTCTCTCTCTCTCTCTCTCTCTCTCTCTCTCTCTCTCTCTCTCTCTCTCTCTCTCTCTCTCTCTCTCTCTCTCTCTCCAATCCTCCCAGTTTCTTCTCTTCCCTCTTCTTTCCTCTCCTTCCCTCTTAATTATTTTCCCCTTCCTCCCCAACCCTCCCCCTATCCCCCCAATTCTTTCCCACTACCTCTCACTCTTACCCCTCCCTCCCCATCCCTCACTAACCTTCCTCTTTTCCCCTCCCTCCAAAATCCTTCCATTTCTTCTACCTTTCATTAATTTCTGCTAATAACCCATCTCCTCCCCCCACCCCGTCCCTCCCTTCTTCCCCCACACCCCCCAACCACACCTGCCACCACCAACACTGTCGCTGTAACATTTCTTGAGCATTATAATTCATGAGTGGTATTTATGTATACTGTATATTGAATGACTGATGCGGTATTCCAACACTCCTCTCTCTCTCTCTCTCTCTCTCTCTCTCTCTCTCTCTCTCTCTCTCTCTCTCTCTCTCTCTCTCTCTCTCTCTCTCTCTCTCTCTCTCTCTCTCTCTCTCTCTCTCTCTCTCTCTCTCTCTCTCTCTCTCTCTCTCCTCCGAGCCTTACGTCAGTCTCGCCTCTGTTACATTCCCCCGCTGCAGTGTAATTCAGAAGGTTGGCGTAGTACAGTGCATTATGTAAAGGGTTAGTTGTAAGATGATACGAATAAGTTAGTAATTTGATCTGTTTAGTTTCCGTGTTGGGAGTTTGTATGGTTTTATTTATTTATTTATTTATTTATTTACTCATTTATTTATTTATTTTATTTATTTATTTATTTATTTATTTTTTTTTTTGTAAGGCGTTTTGGCAAAGGGCAACACAATTAGGAAAGAGATAAATGATGGAAAAAAAAAATCTATACCCTTCATTTGTTGTCTGTTTCGTTTGTGGCGTTAACTTTCGGTCCAGACTCCCCCTCTATCTCTTCAGCAGCGGGGCTTTATTAGGGTAACGACTTGGGGTCTTTCTTGATTGCGTATATTTATCCCTGAGGTCAATTATATACTACTTATTCTCAGCGTGGATGCTCTTCATTAGTGTTTGCTTCTCTTGGTCCTGGTTGAAGATTGCCGTGAGAACAGAAACATCAATAAGTGTCACAAAGATGAACAGTTTCAGTTTTCCGTTCTCTCCCCTGGGAAAAGAAAAAAAAAGAATAAATAAATAACCGTGATTTTTAAAAGGGCAAGTCAGTGAAGTTACGACCACCACCACCACGACCACTACCAAAGACAGACACTGAAAATTAAACACATATAACATCTTTCCCTTACACAGAAAACAACACAACAACAACAAACAACAACAACAACAACAACAACAACAACCCACCGCACCTCTTAACACCGCATCCAACCACAGACGATGACAGAGTAACAGCCACAGGCACCCCCCCTTCAGTATACAAGACTGATAAAGGCCAACAAAATAAAAGCGATGACAATAAAAAAAAAAAAAAATATAAGACAAATAAGAAAGGCTGTCCTGGTGTGGTTTACCTATGACAGCTTGAGTGTGTTAATGAATACGCGAGAGGCTTAAAGTATCCCACTGGTGAACTTTTAAGGCTGAGAAGTTGAATAAAAGAGACTGAATGAGTGAGTAAGAGGGAGAGAGAGAGAGAGAGAGAGAGAGAGAAAGGATTAGTAATGGTGAGGTAAAGAACCAAGGAGGAATAAGAGAGAAAGAGAGGAGGGGGAGCAGGAAACGAGGAATTTAAAGAACATGTGAAGTTAGAGGGGGGAAAAGAGAAAGAAGTAGGGAAATTAGGTGGATAAGGAGTGAAGTAAGACAGAGAAGAGAGTAAGTGGAAGAAAGAAAGTATGTAGGAGAGAGGGAATGAAGGTGTATAGAAAGTGAAGTAGGAAAAAAAGAAAGGAAAGGATATTGGGAAAAGATAGGAGTGTGAAAATTGAAGGAAAAAAGGCAGGAAAAGAAGGGATGGGTGGAAGAAGGAAAGAATGCAGTTTGGAAATGAGGAATAATGGAATAAGTGAAGGGGAGTGAAGGAGGGAAGTATGGGGAAGGAAAAAAGAAAAGAGGAAGAGGAGGAGGACGTCTCATCACCACCAAACACCACCAGACACCCACAATGCTCCACTAAACACCTCCACTTGTCCCACCACCACGCCAATCCACATCCTTGAAAAGTCCACATACACACACACACATACACACACACACACACACACACATCCAGACATCTACCTCTCCACTCACACACCTCTCCACCCACACACCTATCCACCCACACATCTATCCACCCACACGCCCATTCACCCTTCACCCCTCACCCCACCCATCCACACTTAACTTTTTTTTTATTTTGTTTATGAAAGAAGGAAGATTAAGGAACAATGGGGAAGAGAAAGTGTAGTTAAAGAATGATACACCCGCACAATCCTCCACCCCCCTCCACTCTTCCACTCCTCCACCTCTCCACCACTCATCCCTCGAATAATTCCCACGTAACTATAATTGAGTTTGCACAAGGCGCATTTTCCTTCCCATTCAAGAGATTTTGTTTCCTTTTCCTCCTTTTCCCTCTTTTTTCCCCCTCCGGCTTTTGTCTGTCGTGGTCTTCAATGCGTTACTGCAGACACTTTTCACACACACACACACACACACACACACACACACACACACACACACACACACACACGTAAGCTTAAATTTTCCTCTGTATTTTCAAGATTATCTCCTTGTGTGTGTGTGTGTGTGTGTGTGTGTGTTGTTCAGGTGTGGTTGAAGAGAAAATATAGAGATAATTGAAAAAAAAAAGGAGATAAAAGAGGAAGAGAGAGAGGAGGAGAGAAGATATCGTTAAAATAGGAATATACAGAGGAAGAGGAGGAGGAGGAGGAAGACTAAGAACAGGGAAAGAAAACGGAGGATATAGACTTGCAATAGAAAGAAGGGGAGATAGGAAAGAGGAGAGAGAGAGGAGATAGAGTTCAAATAGGAATATAGAGAAGAGGAAGAGGAGAGGAAAGAAAAAAAAATAACCTTATCTCTGTTTCAAACCGCGCTGTTGATTTTGTAGAGGAGGAGATGGGCAGTAAAGGAAGGGAGGATGTGGAAGAGGGAGAGAGGGAAGGAAGGGAGCATATAGAGAGAAGGGAGGGAAAGAAGGAAGGAAGGGTATGAGATAGGGAAGGGAGAGAGAAGGAAAGAACAGAATGTATGGGAAAGGAAAGAAAATAGAAAGAGGATTATGAAAGAAAACGAAAGAAGGAAGGAAGGAAGGAAGGAAGTTGAGGAATGGAAGAGGGAAAGAAGGAAAGAAAAGGGAATCGTATGAGAGGGAAGGAAAAATTAATGAAAAGTCGGTTATAAGAGAAGGAGGGAAAGAAGGAAGAGAGAACGAAGGATGTGAGGGAAAGAAGGAAAGAAGGTGTCAGTAAGAAAGGGAAAAAAAAGATCATGTAACAAATAAAATGCAAGGAAAATTTAAACAGCAAAATAAAGAAATGGGAAAATTTTCAGCTAAAAAGAGAAGAAGGAAGAATTATTAAAGGGAAGAAGACAGATAAATGAGAAAAGGAAAAGAAAAAATGAAGAGAAGAGAAAAGAAAAGAAGAGCCAGAAGTGATTGAAGAAACAGTGAAAGACATGGAAAAGAGAGACGGACGAAAAGGAGAATAAGAGAAGGAAAATGAAAAGAGGAGAGTGAAGGAGGAGAAGGAGGAGGAGGAGGAGATGAGGGAAACCAACA
>NC_087158.1:2502500-2515000 GCF_035594125.1 Scylla paramamosain | reverse complement strand
CACACACACAGCCCCTCAGAAAAAAAAAGAGAGAAAAGTAAAAAAAAATGAAAGGTGAGGGGGAAAAAAGGAAAAAAGTCGCGTGTCTCCTTGATTACTTTCCCACAGCGGCAGTTTTTTCCCTTTCCTTTTCATCCCCGGCAGTTATTTTTTCCCCCACCTCCTCGCCCTCACCTCTACTGATCATTTCATGTTTTTGTGCCCTATTCATTCCCCCTTCAACTTCCTCCCATTCCCCTTCATCTTTCCTCACCCCAAAAGATACTCTCCCCTCCTCCCCTCCCCCTTTAAATGTACACCATCCCCTCTTCCTAACCCCTAAAATGCTGTTCTCCCCTGCTCTCCTCCCCCACCCTAACTAAAATTGTAACACTCCTCCCCCTCTCCCTGACCCCCACAAAGATACCCTCCCCATCCATCTTCCTCCCCCAAACTAGAATTATACCTGTCTTTATTACTCTACCTGAACACCTTCATTCTCCCCCAAGTTAAATACCACCCTTCCCTCTTCTCTCCCTCCCCCACAAACACCCCACTACCCCTTTCTGCATAGCACCATTCACTCTTCCCCTTCCTCACCCCTACCACATGATTCCCTTCCTCTCCTCTTCCCCCTTCAAAACAAAAGAGGGAGGGAATAATGGAGGATCTCTTGAGGCTGCCACGAGGAAGGGACGAGATGGCAGAACATGATCCTTTGCCCCTCCTCCTCCTCCTCCTCCTCCTCCTCCTCCTCCTCCTCCTCCTCCTCTAATGCTCCAGGCGTCACCTACCTCAGTAGCAACGCGGAAAACTTTTCGGTGCTAGAGTCGAGGCGAGGCGAGGCAGGGTTGACGTGATGTAGGCGCCCTCTGCTTGGCCCCGGCTGCTTGTGTTTCCTGGGACGTCCTTGGCCTCTCCTTATTTCCTTTCTTCCTTCCTTTCCTTCATTCATTCATTTGTTCTTTTGTTTGTTCGTTCGCTTGTGGTGTTTCCTTCTATGTCGCCTCTTCTGTTGTCTTCTCCTCGTCCTCCTTCTCCTCTCCTCTTTCTCCTGCCTTTCTTTCCTTCATTCGTGTTGTCTCCTTCCTTCCTTCTTTCCTTTCTTCCTTTCTTCTTCCTTTCCTTTATTTCCTTCTTTCGTGTGTTCTATTGTGTCACCAGGAGGAGGAGGAGAGGTGTGTGTGTGTGTGTGTGTGTGTGTGTGTGTGTGTGTGTGTGTGTGTGTGTGTGTGTGTGTGTGTGTGTGCATTAACATATATGGGATGTGAAATGGGTGTGTTTGTATGTATGTATATCTGTGTTGGTGCAATGTGGTGATGATTACATGAAATGGTGGTGCTGGTGGCGGTGATAGTGGTAATGGTGATAATGGTGGTGACAGTGGTGGTGGTGGTGGTGGTGTGGGGAAGCTGCAGAATATGAGGATTCATAAATAATCTAAGGAAGAGAAGAAGGAGGTAAAAGAAGAGGGAATGGAGAAGAAAGAGGAGGAAGAAGAGGAAAACAACGACGAAAGAGAAGAGGAATAGGAGGTAAAAGAAAAAGGAAGAAAAAAAGAAGAGGAGGAGGAGAAGGAAGAGTGGGAAGGAGGGAGAGGAGGAGAAAGATGTAGCTTTGACTCTGATAGGGAGAATCAAGAGAAGGATGAGGTAGAAAAAGAAAACGAGGAAAATAATTAGCAAAACAAAAAAAAATTACGGAAGAGAAGAATATGAGAAGAAAAGAGGAAGAAAGAAAAGAAGAGGAGGAAGAGGAGAACGAGAAAAGGAGAAAGAATAGAAAGGAAGAGGAGGAAGAAGAAGAGAATGGACATCAAGAGTAGGGACGATATAATTTTGGTCAGGCAGGCGTCACTACCACCACCACCACCACCACCAAGAGGAAGAGGAAGAGATAGAGACTGAGGAGGAAGAAGAGGAGGAGGAGAGATTAAGACTATCAGACCTTCCTTCCGTCCTCACCTGAATGGCGTACAACCTTCCTTCCTCCTCTTCCTCCTCCTCCTCCTCCTCCTCCTCCTCCTCCTCCTCCTCCTCCTCCTCCTCCTCCTCCTTCTTCTCTTGGTATTGTTTCTCGCTGCACCGTCAGGAAAGTTTCTCTCTCTCTCTCTCTCTCTCTCTCTCTCTCTCTCTCTCTCTCTCTCTCTCTCTCTCTCTCTCTCTCTCTCTCTCTCTCTCTCTCTCTCTCTCTCTCTCTCTCTCTCTCTCTCTCTCTCTCTCTCTCTCTCGACCTTGAACTCAGTGAAATTTCAGAGGGAGGTAAATGAGGGAGCCATAGAGATGGGGTAGGGGGAGAGGAGGTGAATGGGAGGCCTAAGGGGAGGTGGGAGGGGGGAGGGGGAAAGTGCCACGGTCATGCCCTTCGTTCCGCGGCCGTAACGAGGCAGGCGGCTAATGGTCCGTGTGTGTGTGTGTGTGTGTGTGTGTGTGTGTGTGTGTGTGTGTGTGTGTGTGTGTGTGTGTGTGTTGCAGGGGCTTCATTAGAGAGACATTAGTGCTAGTGTATGTTAGGTTAGGCTGGCATAGACCTTGCTGTGTGTAGTAGTAGTAGTAGTAGTAGTTGTAGTAGTAGCAGTAGTAGTAGTAGTAGTAGTAGTAGTAGTAGTAGTAGTAGTAGTAGTAGTAGTAGTAGTAGTAGTAGTATATTTTTCTCACCATGCACAAAAGATATCATGAAAACCACAAGAAGATGATGCTGGTGGTAATGGTGGTGTGTGTGTGTGTGTGTGTGTGTGTGTGTGTGTGTGTGTGTGTGTGTGTGTGTGTGTGTGTGTGTAGGTAGATAAGTAGTTAGGCATTACTATTACTTGTTTTCCGTCAGTAATGGCCGTAATGGGGGTAATATTTCTATGGGGTACCTTGCCATACATATACTTAGAGAATTAAAAAGCCCTCGTAGCCAACACGTCATACATTCCACAACTTTCAACTTTGCTACATTAAAAAAAAAAAAGTGAATCAGTTTTTCTTACAAATACCAAGGATAAATAAATAAATAAAATAGATAAACAAAACTATATTACTGTAGGGATGTGAGATGTAGAGGAAAATAATGAAGAAACCAGAGGAAGTAGAGTAATAAAAGTAATACAAGTAAAAAAAAAGAAAAAGAACAAAAAAAAATGTATTACTTGAATGAAGCAAAACGTAAAGGAATATAAAGAGAAATAACAAAAGTAATAAGGGAAGAAATGAGAAGAGGAAGTAGGTATAGACGAAAAAGGAATACAAGACAGCAAAAAAAAAAAAGAAAGAAAGAAAGAAAAGTAAGCAAGTGATAGAGTAGAAAAAGAAAGAAAGAAAACGAGAGATAAAGATGGTTTGAAAAAAAGGCTTTTACTTATTTTGTACGGCTTTATCTTCTCCTCCTCCTCCTCCTCCTCCTCCTCCTCCTCCTCCTGTAATGAGGTAATAAATTGTTGTCCATGTAGTTTCTGTTTTTTTTTTCCCTCCCTGCCTCCCTTTACTGCCGCGAGGAAGACGAGGGAGCTGTACCGGGAGCGCTTCTTGTAATTGTTGTTGTTGTTGTTGTTGTTGTTGTTGTTGTTGTTCTTCTTCTTCTTCTTCTTCTTCTTCTTCTTCTTCTTCTTGTGGTGGTGGTGGTGGTGGTAATGGTGGTGTTCTTTTTTCTTGTTCTTGTTTTTATCCCTTTTGTTGTTGTTTTTGTTGTTGTTGTTGTTGTTGTTGTTGTTGTTGTTGTTGTTCTTTTTCTTCATCTTCATCGTATTCTTATCTTGTTTTCCTTGTTGTTGTTGTTGTTGTCCTCCTCCTCCTCCTCCTCCTCCTCCTCCCCCTCCTCCTCCTCCTCCTCCTCCTCCTCCTCCTCCTCCTCCTCCTCCTCCTCCTCCTCCTCCTCCTCCTCCTCCTTTTATATGATTTGTAGACATAAATATATACTACTACTACTACTACTACTACTACCACCACCACCACCACCACCACCACCACCCCTTAAAAAAAAATCCTCTGTCCTTCCATTTGTTCCCCTCACCTTTTCTGTCGTGCCTTCCTCCTTCTGAACTTTTGGCGCGGGAGATTATGGGAGGATTGACGAGGCCCTGGGAATGTTTGGGGCTTGAGTGACCAAAGGAGACCAGCGACCCTCTCTCCCTCCTCCTCCTCCTCCTCCTCCTCCTCCTCCTCCTCCTCCTCCTCCTCCTCCTCCTCCTCCTCACGCCCCGCCAGCCACATCTCACGCCACGTCTAGTCCTTAGTGTCACCCTGATCCCCAATTTCACTCTATCCTCCTCCTCCTCCTCCTCCTCCTCCTCCTCCTCCTCCTCCTCCTCCTCCTCCTCCTCCTCCTCCTCCTCCTCCTCCTTCATTTTCCTTTTTCCATATTGCACCGTATTTTTTTTCCTCTCCATCTGCTTCTATTCGTAAATTAAAAGATTAGGGGAGTGGTTGGTGGGGAGAAGCCTTCTACTGTATTACCTAACGTTTTTACTTATTTGAGTTTGAAAATATCTGTCTCTATACAGTCTTGAAAGAAACATTTATTTATTTATTTCTAATTTAATTTTATTTATTTATTTATTTTTGTTATCATTTGTCTCCTCCTCCTCCTCCTCCTCCTCCTCTTCTTTTTTTATGTTTTTCCGGTTCTGAGCCGCAAATCATGTTAATTATTATTTTTTTTTTCCTGCTCATAAATATTTCTTGTTTCTCTCTGTTTCTCTTTTCCATTCATCTCTTTCATTTTTTTTATTGACTCTCTCTCTCTCTCTCTCTCTCTCTCTCTCTCTCTCTCTCTCTCTCTCTCTCTCTCTCTCTCTCTCTCTCTCTCTCTCTCTCTCTCTCTCTCTCTCTCTCTCTCCATTCTACTTTGTTATCATGTTTTCTTATCCTTCTCTCGTCTCCCATTCTTTCAATTTTGTCTTCTCATCTTT
Source organism: Scylla paramamosain (assembly GCF_035594125.1). Classification (NCBI taxonomy): domain Eukaryota; kingdom Metazoa; phylum Arthropoda; class Malacostraca; order Decapoda; family Portunidae; genus Scylla; species Scylla paramamosain. The sequence continues at coordinate 2,510,130 of NC_087158.1, read as the reverse complement.
CTATCTTCCTCTTTTTATCTCCCTATCTTTTCATCCTTCTCTCATTCACCCTCTCTCATTCCCTCACATCCTATCTTCACCACCTCTATTTTCCCTCTCACTCTCTCTCTCCCCTCTCACTTTCATCCTACACTTTTCCCCCCCATCACGTAAAACCCCCTCCATTTCTTTCACCCATTACTCCTCTATCTAACCCCCTCCCCTCCCTTCCACCTCAACTCCATCCATTCCACCAAAGTCCACACAGGTACACGGGTGGAGGAATGGGAGCGAGGTGGAGTGGCTGGTGTAGGAATATTGCTGTAAATGAGAGGAATGGGAGGGGAATGGTGTTCGACTCTTGACCAGCAGGGGCACAGGAAACGCAGGTAACAGTGCAGGTGTTTATTCACAGAAGGTGTGAACAGAAGGCTGGAGGTAGGTGATCTCCCGGCGCCAGGCCGCGCACTTCCACTTAACACTTATGACTGAAGCCTAGCTCGTTCACTCATACACGTATTCATGCCTCACACAAGTCTCGCTCATTCACTCGTTCACACAACTAGCTAACAACCACACACCTCCCCCGAGACATAAGGAAGATTCCTTATCTTTGTTATGGCTACCGTAACACATGAAACAAAGTTACAATGATTGAAGTACAGAAAACACGGTACATATACACAAAACAAACACAGCGTACAATGAACACGTACGACTAATCGTAGGTGCTACGGTGCCACCGCACCTGCAGTCGTCTCGGCTCCCTACGCTGTCGGCTGCTTCGACGCTCTGGTTGCTCTCGGCCACGGTGTACCCCGTTACCCTGATGCTCCGGGCTGCCGGGATGGTGGTGTTCCTCGTGACCCTGATGCTGAAGCGCTGCACCGCCATGAGCGGTGTGCTGCTCGACAGGAAGGGGAGCAAGAGGTCTGTGTGGGCGTAGGTGTCTTCTATTACGCCACATCACGCGACCGCTGCCCATCTTGATGAGGTAGTCTCTCCTTCGCCCAACAGCCACGATGACACCCAGGCGATCCCAGAGGCCTGTCGTGTGATCTTGAACGTCGACGTGGCCACCGAGGTGCAGGAGAGGAAGAGTACGGGCGGACGCGTCGTGGCGAAGTTTCGCTTTCTTCCTCAGTCGCTCTGCCTTGGCGTCGCACTCATCAGCAGCGCGCTGCCACTGCTGAGCGTATGAGCGATGATGAGCCGGGACACAGGACCTCATAGGATGACCGAAGAGGACTTGTGCTGGTGATCGCCCTTCCGCCCTCGGAGTGTTGCGCAGTTCCAGCAACCCGCGAGCGAACGCATCCTCGTCCAGGTGTCCCTGCTGTGTGGTCGTGAGGATCAGCTTCTTCACGGACTTGACCGCTGCCTCGGCGTGACCATTGGAGCGTGGATAATGAGGTGAAGATACACGATGCTCCACCCCCCATCGAGCCAGGAAGCGCCGTACCGATGAAGAAGTGAACTGCGGTCCACCGTCAGTCCTCAGGAGAACAGGCACGCCCGTGTCGGCGAACACACCCCGAAGGACACGAACGAGCTGATCAGCCGATGCTGGACGTGAGCATGCAGACACGTGAGGCCACCCAGACAAGCGATCTACATACACGAGGTATGTACGGCCTGCTGCGTGGAAGTAGTCTGCAGAAACTGACTCAAACACCCTGCTGGGTGTGTCCGTGTCCTGCCAGAGAGGTTCGTTGGCTTGGCTTGGTAGGAGTGGACGGCATAGTGAGCATCCAGAAACGACGTTCTCAACGTCTCTGTCCATACCAGGCCAGTACACCGTTTGTCGGGCCCGTCGCTTGGTGCGCTCCATCCCCTGATGACTGTCATGGAGTCGCTCTAGTGTTTCTCGGCGGAGGCTGTGAGGAATAAGAAGCCTCGGCCCGTAAACCACCAGGTCGTCGTCTACGGCCAGCAGACTGCGCACCGGCCAGTACGTACGCAAGCGGTGATCGAGGTCGTGGCAATGATCAGGGAAGCCCTCGATGATGACGTTCTTGAGCAAGCAGTACTCCCCGTCTCTTGCTGCTGCGGCACGTACCATTTCCACAGTCTGATCCTGGAGTGGTGCTAAGCGGACGCCGTCCTCATTGGTGGCAGATAACGCTGAGATGACCGCTGAGTGGAGAGGGTCGAGGTCACCAGAAGTAGCAGCATCCTCTTCCTCCACTGGGTCCTGTACTGGAGCACGTGAGAGGGCGTCGGGCACACAGTGTGTCGATCCCTTTTGCCAGCTTGCTGTGAAAGAATACTGAGCAAGCTTCTCCCTCATGCGCTGCAGCCGCAGGTTCTCTATTTCTCCCAACAATTTGCTATTGAGGAGAGGTATCAGCGGGCGGTGGTCGAGCACTAGATCGAAGTGAGGGAGTCCTTTCAGGTAGGTGCCACATTTCCTGACTGCCCAGACGATTGCAGCCATTTCCAACTCTATTACTGCATAGCGGCTCTCTGTGTCTGTAACAAATCTTGACCCGCATTGCACCATCTTCCACTGGTCACTGTGCTTCTGCAGGAGAACGAATCCAAATCCGTGCATCCTTGAGGCGTCAGTCTGTAGCATCGTTGGTAATGATGGGTCGAAGTATGCCAAGACAGGTGGGCTGACGAGACACTGTTTCACCTTCTCAAACGCCTCTTCATGGTTAGGAGACCAGCACCAACTGTTCTTCGGGCGTAAGAGATCGCCGAAACTTGTACCGACCCCAAGGTGTTATGAAGCAGGTTAAATCCTGGTCTTCTTCTCTAATGGGGACTTGAAAATACCCCATCTTGGCATCAAGAGTGGTGAACCAAACTGCTCCGGTCCCGATCGAGGCGATGGCGTCATGAGGTGATCGCACTGGATACACGGGCCTCTTCACGTAACGGTTGAGTCGTGTCAGGTCAACACACAGCCTTACACCAGATGTCTTTTTTGGGACAGGCACGATGGGGTGGCACCATGCCGTAGGGTAGTCCACACTCTCGATGATTCCCTTGTTAAGCAGCTCTTCCAACTGGCTCTTAATTTCTTCACGCCAATTGTAAGGGATTGTACGAGATGCTGTTACGGCGAAGGGTCGAGCGTCGTCTGTCAACTCGATGGCCATGGATCCACCAGCCATTGCACGTAAACCTTCCTTTGCTTCGAAGACGCTGGGAAAGGCCTTGATCACAGCAGCAGCGTGCCCCGCACGCTGCTGTGGCGTTGGGTCGTAGGAATGAGGCCAGCTGATCACTTCTGTGGGCGTAGATAGAGGTGGCTGCGAGGCGGTCGGGTACTTGATGGAGCTGTTGCCGGTGTGCTGTTCTTCCCTGCGTAGCGGTCGGATTTGAGCCGGAAAATCTTCGGGGAGGATTCCGAGAGCGATGGAATCGTACCAGCTAAGCAGCGCCCCCTTCACCTCCTTCACCACGCTCACAACAGTCTCAGCTTCCCTGTCGCCCAGTTGCAAGTGCGACGAAAGTTCCTACACAGGTGAGGGGGTGATTACCGGCAGCATAAAGTCCATCACCATCAGCGGGCGCCAAGCTGGAGGGCGGGATTCAAGGAGTGTTGCCGTGTCGAGGCCAATAACGGTCGTTTCGGCCCCAGAGTCAGGAGTCCACGTAATCTTGTCTCTTCCAGCGGGATGTGTGGCGGTAATGAGCACCTGGGGCGCAGGTCGTGCCGTCACCGTCTTTGTGTATACGCCTGATAAGAGCTGGTATACACTGGCACTGGCTCCCCGCCTCGGGCCTGCACCGCGATGAGGAGAGACAGTTGAGGAACTCCTCGAAGCTCCTCGTCGTTTCCTCACTGTCTGCTGACATACACTCGCAAAATGCCCTCTTTTCCCGCAGTTACGACACACTTTATCTATTGCCTGGCATCCCCTTTTGTCACTGCGACAATCTTTGCCACAACGATAACAGCCCGTGGGGCTTGAGCCCCGAAACTGCCCTTCCTGTAGTTCGAGACAGCGTTCACACCATGGCTCGAAGAGTGAGAGCCGCCCCTTAGTACTGCACTACACTGGTTAGCGCTCTCTGATGCTCTGCAAATATCTATGGCGTTTTCAAGGGTGAGTTTCTTGTTTTCCAGCATGCGTTTCAGAGCCACTTCGTCTCGTGTCCCAACGACAATTCTGTCACGCAGCTGATGGTTTATGCACTGGTCGCAAAAAAGTCACAGAAATTGGCGATTTCCTTTACAGCACATAAAAAGTCGTCAAAACCTTCTTGCGTTTCTTGCACGCGGGAGTAGAAGTCTCTTCTATCCATGATGATGTTGCGCTGGCTTCGCAGGTACTCACACATTGCATCGAGGATGGTTCTTAACTCCGCGTCTCTCGGTAAGCTTATCCCGTAGCGAAGTGTACGGGTCCACTCGTCGTCTAGGACAGCAGCGAGTGCCGCCCTCTGCTCAGCCAGGGAGAGACAGTCTATCCTGGCGAGGGTTACGTATCCTTCAAACTTATGGCGCCACGTGTCGAACTCACGTAAAGATGCTGACGCCGTTAAGTGAGGAATGATGGTGGCGGACGTCGGGAACCTCGCGCCCTGGGTAGACGTGCTGCGGGCTGTGGTTTCGCCTTCATTGCTCGCCGTGGTGCGACTGGGAGCTTGTGTCCCCACTCTCTCCAGCAGCTGGGTTAAACGCTCCTCGCGAGCCTGACTCTGCTCCGACTGTTGCGCTAGCAAGGGCAGCCAGCGCCTCCAACTGCTTCTCCATTCTGCGCCGTACCCACTGCAGCCTTGTCCTGATCCTACTCACTGCGCCATGTTCGACTCTTGACCAGCAGGGGCACAGGAAACGCAGGTAACAGTGCAGGTGTTTATTCACAGAAGGTGTGAACAGAAGGCTGGAGGTAGGTGATCTCCCGGCGCCAGGCCGCGCACTTCCACTTAACACTTATGACTGAAGCCTAGCTCGTTCACTCATACACGTATTCATGCCTCACACAAGTCTCGCTCATTCACTCGTTCACACAACTAGCTAACAACCACACAAATGGGTTTATGAGGAATATCATTAAACAGAGGTACGCACACGCTTAGAGAGAGAGAGAGAGAGAGAGAGAGAGAGAGAGAGAGAGAGAGAGGAATGGAGGATTGGAGAGTGAAATGAATAAGGAGACAGATGGAGAAATGGAAGGAAAAAGAAGCAAAGGAAGAGAAGGAAGGAGAGAGAGAGAGAGAGAGAGAGAGAGAGAGAGAGAGAGAGAGAGAGAGAGAGAGAGAGAGAGAGAGAGAGAGAGAGAGATGAACAAGGGTGGGAATAGAGAGAATGAAGAAAAAAGTGTATGATAATAAGAAAGAGAAGGAAACGAAAGGAAAGGAAAGGAAGAGAAGGGAGGAGAGAGAGAGAGAGAGAGAGAGAGAGAGAGAGAGAGAGAGAGAGAGAGAGAGAGAGAGAGAGAGAGAGAGAGAGAGAGAGAGAGAGAGAGAGAGAGAGAGAGAGAGAGAGAGAGAGAGAGAGAGAGAGAGAGAGAGATGGGGGACAGAGGGAGTGAGGGAAAGGTCGAGACGGAGAGAGTGAGGGGAAAAGGAAAACGATGTACGAACACACACACACACACACACACACACACACACACACACACACACACACACACACACACACACACACACACACACACACACACACACACACACAAGGGACTCATGTACGTGTGTGTGTGTGTGTGTTTGGGGTGATGGTGATGGTTAGGCTTTTGTTCCTCTCACTCTCACTCTCTCTCACTCACTCTCACTCTCACTCACTCTCACTCTCTCTCACTCACTCTCACTCACTCTTCACCATTCCTTCCTCTAATCTCTATTACTCTCCGTTGCTCCAGCCACACTCTCCCTCACTCTCCCTACTCCCTCCCTGCCTTATCCCGCCCTGATCTCTTTGTCCTCTCCCTGCCTCTCTCCCTGTCTCGCCTCTCCCCGCCCCGCCATACTTCTCCCAGCTACCATATGACTTGCTCCCTTCCCTGGTTCTCCTTATCTCCCTGTCCTTTCTCCCTCTCCCTGTCGCTTTTCTCTGTTTTCCCTCACCCTGTTATCTTCACTTTCCTTCCTCCCTCTCCCTGTCTCTTCCCTTTTTCCCTCCCTAAAACTCCGTCACTCTTTTTCCTCCCTTGCTTTCTTCTTGTCTCCTTTCTCTATCTCTGCCATCTCCCTGTCTATTTCTCACCATTTCTTCCTGCTTTCACCCTGCCCATTCCTTTCTCTCTCTGCCTCGCTCAGCTCACCAAGCCAGCCCACCCATCCCATCCTATCTCCATTCCTCGCGGTCCCCTCTCCCTGCATCCCCCCTGCCTCCCCATCAGATCATCCCGTCCCATCCCTATTTCCCATCCCAGCCCCATTTCCCGCGTCGCCCATCCAGTCCCATGCAGCATTAAGCCAAATGGGTCCCAGTGGTGTTGTTGTGTCTGGTTCATCACCACCACCACCACCACCACCACCACCACCACAGTGCAACAACAGTGCCGGGAAGTGCCTCTAGTCAACCCCTGGGGGAGGAAGGGAAGGGGAAGGGATTGTAGGAGGGGCATTAGGGGGAAGCTCTGAATATTCTCCCTAGCTAGGTAATGAGTGGTGGTGGTGGTGGTGGTGGTATGAAGAGGATAGTAGTAGTAGTAGTAGTAGTAGTAGTAGTAGTAGTAGTAGTAGTAGTAGTAGTAGTAGTAGTTGTTGTTGTTGTTGTTGTTGTTGTTGTTGTTGTTGTTGTTGTTGTTGTTGTTGTTGTTGTTGTTGTTGTTGTTGTTGTTGTTGTTGTTGTTGTTGTTGTTGTTGTTGTTGTTGTTGTTGTTGTTGTTGTTGTAGGAGAAGAAGAAGGAGGAAGAAGATAAAAAGTGTACGTAGAAAGAGAAGGAAAAGGAGAAGGAAGAGGAGGAGGAGGAGGAGGAAGAAGAGGAAGAGGATATGAAAGACAGTAACGCAGAACAAAACATCAAAAAAGGAAGACAAAACAAAGAAAACGAGGAATCCCACCATCACATCACCCCTTCCCTTTCACCCCATCACCCCCATCACCACCCTCCCCCATGTTATACCACCACTAGTGCCGGGCGGGGGGGAGAGGGGGAGGGCTGTCTGGCACCAAGCAACCTTTGAATGCGTGTCCTCGCCTCCCAGTCCACCTGTTTGTGCATGCAGGAAAAAAGAAATGGTGTTTATTAGTGGTAGTTACGAGGGTAGGGATGGTGATGATGGTGATGGTGATGGTGTGATAGTGATAGTGATAGGGATAAGGGTTTGATGGGGAAATGAAGGGAAAAGAGGAGAGATGGGAAGAAAGGGGTTGTGTTAGTGATTATGATGAAGATAGTGAAATGACAGTGATGGTGATGGTGTAATAATGATAAGAAAAAGAAGGGGTTAGTGAAGTAAAGGAATAAGAGAGAGGAAGAAAAGGTTAATGATAATGATGATAATGATGATGATGGTGAAAGTGAAGTGGAGTAATAATCGTAAGGGTGGAAAGATGGTGATGAAGAAAAGAAGAGAATGGGGAATGTAAAGGACGAGAGCTTCAGTAAGGGAATGGTGATGGTGATGGTGATGGTGATGATAGTAATAATAAGAGGAACAAACATGATGATAATAGTAGGAATAAGAGGAATAAGAATGATAATGATGAAAAAGGAAGAGGGAGAATAAGAAACCCATGCTCTGA
>NC_087158.1:2492500-2495000 GCF_035594125.1 Scylla paramamosain | reverse complement strand
ACAAATTATTTCTTTTACCCTTCTGGTTTAGGAATGGGAGAAAAGGAATGGGAAGTGAGGGTAATAAGAGGAGCAGTGTTTAAAGGGCATAGACTAGGAATGGGGTAGGAATGGGAATGGTGGAGGAATAGTAAAAAAAAAGGATGAAGAAATAGATGATAAACAGAAGGATAGCATGTTAAAAGGACATAAAAACTCACTCTCTCTCTCTCTCTCTCTCTCTCTCTCTCTCTCTCTCTCTCTCTCTCTCTCTCTCTCTCTCTCTCTCTCTCTCTCTCTCTCTCTCTCTCTCTCTCTCTCTCTCTGAGCTTTTCTTTCTAGCTGATCCTTTCTTCCATAAATTACCAAGACGCTCAAGGACCCTCCAGCTGCTCCTCCTCCTCCTCCTCCTCCTCCTCCTCCTCCTCCTCCTCCTCCTCCTTCTCTTATCTTTCTTCCTCCGAGTTCGCGTTCCTGAGGTGGTGAAACAAAGACTGACACACTCTACACACGCGCTCTGCAAGGTGGATAAACAGGAGAGAGAGAGAGAGAGAGAGAGAGAGAGAGAGAGAGAGAGAGAGAGAGAGAGAGAGAGAGAGGGGGCGGGATAATAGTAATGTGTGTGTGTGTGTGTGTGTGTGTGTGTGTGTGTGTGTGTGTGTGCGCACTAGAGGGTAGTAAATGGGTAGAGGGTTAGGTTAGGTTAGGTTAGGTTAGGTTTAGTTAGAGAAGGTTAGGTTAGGTTAAGTTGGGTTAGGTTAGGTTAGGTTTAGTTTAGTTAGAGAAGGTTAGGTTAGGTTAAGTTGGGTTAGGTTAGGTTAGGTTAAGTTAGAGAAGGTTAGGTTAAGTTAGGTTAAGTAAGGTTAGGTTAGGTTATTTAAGTTTTAGCTAGTCCAACATTTCACAAAGAAACTAAAGACAAACAGATAAATAAACAAATAAATAGATGCACACTCAAATAGGTAACTGAACAAATACGCAGAGACAAACAGACAAACAGACAACCACACAGACACACAGACACACAGAGAGAGAGAGAGAGAGAGAGAGAGAGAGAGAGAGAGAGAGAGAGAGAGAGAGAGAGAGAGAGAGATAAAAAGCCAGACAGCCTTGCATTTCATCGCCTCGTTGCCTTAATCCGCTAATCGACGCGTGCATTGCCTCCTGTGTTGCCTCCGCTCGGGAAACCTTTGGCTGGAGTGCGATCAGACGAAACACACACACACACACACACACACACACACACACACACACACACACACACACACACACACACACACACACACACACACACACACACACACACACACACACACACACACAGATCTGGCCCATTACATGAATCTCTCCTCCTCCTCCTCCTCCTCCTCCTCCTCCTCCTCCTCCTCCTCCTCCTCCTCCTCCTCCTCCTCCTCCTCCTCCTCCTCCTCCTCTTCCACCATGTTCTCTTCATCTGCTTCTTTACCTAACTCATCCCATCACTAGTCTCTCTCTTCCTCTTCATCCCTCTTCTTCTCCTTTTCTTCTTCCTTACTCATTCTATCAACAATCCTTCCCCTCTTTACCTGCTCCTCACCTTCTAGTCCTTCCTTTCATTCTCTTCACCTTTCGTTCCACTGTTCCACCACCACCACCACCACCACCACCACCAGGGAAGAGATAAGCGAGGCACAGGGCTTGAAAAGGAGGCTCTATTTACCTCTACGGAGCCTGAAGGTTTGCCTGTTGACTCAATACATAATTATGTTTTCTTTACCTGAGGCAGCAGCGCCGAGCGAGGGCTTACAGGCGAGCAGGAACAGGAGGAGGAGGAGGAGGAGGAGGGAAAAAGGAGGAGAGATTGTTGATGGAATGAGTAGGTAAGGAAGGAGAGACAAGGAGGAAAAGGAGCAGGAGGAGGAGGAACTAATAGAATATGTAGTTGAGGAAAGAAGGGAAGAAAAGGAGGAGGAAGAAAGGAAGATCGTTGATAGAATGAGCTTAAAAGGAGGAGGAAGAGAGAGAGGTTATTGATGGAATGAGGAGATGAGAGAGGAAGAAAAGGACTAGAAGGAGGAAATTTTTTTAAAAGAATGTATAAGTGAGGAAGGAGGGGGAAGAAAAAGAGGAAGAAAGATTGTTGATAAAATGAATTAGGGTAATGAAGAATAGAGACAAGAAGGAAGAGGAGGAGGAGGAGGAGGACGAGCAGAAGGAAAGGATGGAAGAGGAAGAATTGAAAGAATGGGCAAGTGAGGAAGAAAAGAAGAGGAAGCGGCGGAGATGGAACAGGATAAGGAAGAGAAAGAGGAGGAGGAGGAGGAGGAGGAGGAGGAGGAGGAGGAAAAAGAGGTATATGTCATCAGGAGCTTGAAAGGAAGAACGAATAGAGAGAGAGAGAGAGAGAGAGAGAGAGAGAGAGAGAGAGAGAGAGAGAGAGAGAGAGAGAGAGAGAGAGAGAGAGAGCAGAAGGCAAATGAGTTTGTGTGAAGGAAGATTGTAAAAGGAAGAGACACAAAGAAAGGACAGGATAGCTTTGTGT
>NC_087158.1:2485000-2487500 GCF_035594125.1 Scylla paramamosain | reverse complement strand
AAAGGAAAGAAAGGGAAGGAGTGAAAGGATCAGAACTAGAGAGAGAGAGAGAGAGAGAGAGAGAGAGAGAGAGAGAGAGAGAGAGAGAGAGAGAGAGAGAGAGCTAGTTCAATACAAAGACGAATGGATGGGCAGATTACAAAGCAGGTCTTGGCCTCGCTACTAAAAGGCCACAAGAAAGTATAGACAAAGAAAAAAAGAAAGAAAAGTGATGTTTAGCGGAAAGGGGAAAAAAGAGGTTGAGGTTCTAATGATGAGTGAAAATTTTGCCGGAAAAGATCATAACACTTTCTCAACTCAACCCTTTCTCATTGGTGTGGGAGTTCCTTTGTTTATATTCACCACTAAAAAGGAAATGATCGTAAATAATGAATAAAAAAGTAAAGCAACGTTATGATTAGTACAGGAAAAATAGGTAGTGAGGGTAATTTTGTACTTTTTTTTTTTTTTAGATTGGAAGAAAATGAGAGGACTGAAGTACAAAATGATTGTAGATAATGAACAAATAGGTGAAGGAATGGTCGGATTTTAGTACAGAAAAAAAAAGTGAGGATTTTTTTTTTTTTTTTTTTTTTTTTTTTTTTTTTTTTAGACTGGAAGAAAATCAAAGGACTGTACTGCGAAAAATGTTTTGAAAATGTTTACCTGAGCTTAGGAAAAAAAAATAGAAAGAAAAGAGAGAAAGAATATGAAGTTCATTTTGGCTTTCCTAGTTCAAAAAAAAAAAAAAAAGATAGAGACTGTGATACAAAAATGTTTTAAAAGGTTCACCAGAGGGCGGAGACAAGAATAATAAGGGCAGTATCATCTTTCCTAATCTAAAACTACAAGTACATTCAGAGACTACAAAAAAAAAAATAAATAAATAATAAAAAATAAAGAAATAAAGAAATAAATAAAAAGTTAACTAGACTACAGAAAAGGAGAAAGTAAGTTTAGTTTTGACTCTCCCAGATTAACAGAATGAAGCTGATTTTGTCATTTTAGGATGGAAAGGAAAAAAAAAATAAGAGGGGAAATAGAGGAATGGGAAGTGAAGGGAAAGGTGAGGGTAGAGAGGTAGACGAGGGGAAAGGTATGATGGGAAGGGCAAGGTGAGGGAAAAAGGAAGGTATGGAAGGGTGTACTGTAATGAAAAAAGAAAAAAAAATGTCTTTTAAAAAATTAACTGAGACAAAAAAAAAGAGTAACAGTTTAATTTTATCTCTCCTTGCTTACACACACAAAAAAAAAAAAAAGATGGAGGGACTTTGCTGCGAAGATGTCTAAAAATACGTTAGCTTGAACATAGAAAAAAAAAGGAAAAAAGGGAAAGAAAAGCAGCGTGTTTTCCTTCCAAGCTCATAAAAGTAATACGAATAGACTTTACAACAGTACCAAAAAAAAAAAAATCTGAAAAAAACTCACCTCAGCAGAGAGAGAGAGAGAGAGAGAGAGAGAGAGAGAGAGAGAGAGAGAGAGAGAGAGAGAGAGAGAGAGAGAGAATATGAAGTTAATTTTGTCGTATCTAGCTACAAAAAATATCGCAAAACTGTACTGCAAAAATGTATTGAAAAGTTCACAATTGAGACAAAAAAATAAATAAATAAATAAAATATGAAGCCAATCTTCTCTTTCTTAGCTCAAAATAAATAATCATAAGAGACTGTCCGATGAAAATATAAATAAATAAACAAATAAATAAATAAACCCGTTAGTGATAATGGGAAACAAACTGCTATCACAAAAAAAATTAAGGAGGGAACTTATTCTTAAACGGAAAAGAAAAAAATACATAAACGAAGCTAGTAATAAAAGAGAGGCGGGCGTGTTTTATAGTACCACTGGAGGGGGTTGTTAGGGCTTGTTAAGGTAGTGAGTGAATGTGGCGAGGAGGGACGGGACTACTGCTGCCTGGACACGAATGGAGAACAAAGGAAAAGACGAACTGAAGTGTGCATATCTGAAGTACAGGAAGCCCCTCGGTTCACGCAGCACACAGGGACTTGCTGGCATCGTGTGAACAGAAGTTGTGTAAAATGTGCGTGAAAATTAATGGGAAAAATGGGCGTTAGGGGATCTGACCTGTTTTTGAGATGCACTTTTTTTTTTCTTCCTTCCCTTAAGTCTATTTACGTGTATGGTAAGTGAATAATAGCAAATCCCTTTATCTCTTTATCTTTGAACATAAAAGTTAAAACAACAAAAATACAGAAGAAACAAATGCACACACACACACACACACACACACACACACACACACACACACACACACACACACACACACACACACACACACACACACACACACACAAAAAAAAAAAAATCTTTATACATACGTGTGAAAAAGGAGAAAAGGAATAAAGAAGGAAGGAAAATGAAAAGATAGAAAAAAAGGAAAAGGAAAGGGAAGAGCAAAGAAATTAGGAGGAGAAAGAATGAATAAGTGAGAGAAAATGACAGTGAATCCAAGCAAGCATACAGACAGGCACACAGACACCCTTACACGCTAACAGCCATG
>NC_087158.1:2475000-2477500 GCF_035594125.1 Scylla paramamosain | reverse complement strand
TCTCTTCTCCCCTCCCCCTCCCCTCCCCTTTATCCTCCCCTCCGCTCCCCTTCCTCTCCTCTGCATCTCTTCCACTTCCCTTCTTCTCCTCCTCACCTTTCTTTCGTTTTTTTTCTTTTCTTTTTCCCTTCACTTTCTCCCCTCTTACCTCTCTTTCTCTCCCCTCCATCTCTTTCACGTTTATTCTTCTTTTCCTCATCTTTATTACTTTAATTTTTCTCTTACATAACATTCTTCCTTCGAGTGAGAGGGAGAGGAGGAGGAGGAGGAGGAGGAGGAGGAGGAGGAGAGTAAATATACAGAGATACATAGATATAGAAAGATGCAATCTCTCTCTCTCTCTCTCTCTCTCTCTCTCTCTCTCTCTCTCTCTCTCTCTCTCTCTCTCTCTCTCTCTCTCTCTCTCTCTCTCTCTCTCTCTTCAATAACTCATTCCTCACTCTTGCCTACCAGTCTTCCTCCTTCCTCTCTCTTCCCCCTCTCTCTCTCTTTCTCCCTTTCTCCCCCCCCCCCTCTCACCTGCAGGCGACACCAATTTTTCATCTCCCACTCCAGAAAATGCCGCTCGCTTCTCAATGTTTACAGATCTCTCGCTGCGAGGCTTCGACGCAAATTGATGTTGTCTTCTCTCCTGCTTGGTGATCCTGTTTGGCGGGGGGTAGGGGGAGTCGATAGGTGTGGGTATTGGGGTGTGGATGGGAGTGGGTGGGGTGTGTTGTGGTGTTCAGGGTATTGGTTATGTGGGTTTGTGTTAGTGTGTTGTGTTGAGAGAGAGAGAGAGAGAGAGAGAGAGAGAGAGAGAGAGAGAGAGAGAGAGAGAGAGAGAGAGAGAGAGAGAGAGAGAGAGAGAGAGAGAGAGTCAAGAGCCGAGTCATTCAGTTCACTAACCACACAACACAACACAACACAACACACATCAAATCTACCAGGCACAACCAGAAGAACAGTAAGTAGATATGAACAGCGAATGGGAGAAGAGGAAGAGGAGGCAGGGGAGGAGGAGGGGGAGGGGAAGAGGGAGGACTGGTGGGGGTAGAGGAGATGGAAGAACTGCGTAGATTATTTGACAGAGAGAGAGAGAGAGAGAGAGAGAGAGAGAGAGAGTATTGGGAGGAGAGGGAGGGGGGCTAAGTGGAAAGAAGGCAGAGGCTTATGGGAAACCGTCAAGTCGACATAAACAGTGCACAACCCACACACGAAGAAGATTACAGTAAGAATGTACCAATAATAAGATAATTCTGCTTTATACAAACATATAAAAAAAAATATATATATATATAAGTATCTTTAGCCATAATCATTAAAGAAAAAAAAACACTATATTATTAACAAACGGCACTTAACTAAAACCATGTGTGTGTGTGTGTGTGTGTGTGTGTGTGTGTGTGTGTGTGTAGGGAGGTAAGAGGAGTGAGGGAAGGTAAGTGAGGGGAAATGATGGTGTACTAAAGGAAGGGGGAAGGGAAGGAAGGGGAGGAGAATTACACTAGGTAGGTTTTGATGGGTGTATAGCGTGTGTGTGTGTGTGTGTGTGTGTGTGTGTGTGTGTGTGTGTGTGTGTGTGTGTGTGTGTGATGAATAATGTGTGGGCTTACTGTATAGGCTTGGGTTAGTGTGCGTGTCACCGATAGAGAGAGAGAGAGAGAGAGAGAGAGAGAGAGAGAGAGAGAGAGAGAGAGAGAGAGAGAGAGAGAGAGAGAATTCCTCCCCCTCGCTTCACGCTCAAATTCTGAATCCGGAGTAATTTTATGAATATTCCTCCTCCTCCTCCTCCTCCTCCTCCTCCTCCTCCTCCTCCTCCTCCTCCTCCTCCTCCTTGCATTTGATCTTTCCTCCATTTCCACTTTCTCTCCATTCACATTTTCCACGTACCGTCTCCCTCTCTCTCTCTCTCTCTCTCTCTCTCTCTCTCTCTCTCTCTCTCTCTCTCTCTCTCTCTCTCTCTCTCTCTCTCTCTCTCTCTCTCTCTCTCTCTGCAGTTTCTTTCCTTGTCACTCTTCCATTTCATCTCAGGCCTTCACTCATCCCTCCCCTCTCCCTCTCCCCTCTCCCTCTCTCCCTCTCCCCTCTTTTTCCCTCCGTCTCTTCTTTCCCCTCTGCTTCTCCCCTTATCCCTCCCTACTTCCCTCCCTCTCTCCCCTCTCTTTTCCTCCGTGTGACCTTGTTTCCCCTCTCATCCTCCTCCTCCTCCTCCTCCTCCTCCTCCTCCTCCTCCTCCTCCTCCTCCTCCTCCTCCTCCTCCTTGCAGTATTCATGTTTGCCTCCACACTTCGAGTCTCGCCTATTCAAGTTTCAACCTTTGCAAGTCTCTCTTGGAAGTTGTGGACCCTCAACTTACCATCAAAGTGACTGACATTTCGTTCGTTCGTTCGTTCGTTCGTTCGTATGTTCGTTCGTTCGTTCGTTCGTATGTTCGGGCGTTTGTATGTTAGTTGGTTTGTTTGCTGGTGGTTTGCTTTGTTTTGTTTGTTTTTTGTTTATCTATT
Organism: Scylla paramamosain; assembly: GCF_035594125.1. NCBI lineage: Eukaryota > Metazoa > Arthropoda > Malacostraca > Decapoda > Portunidae > Scylla > Scylla paramamosain. The sequence goes on along the minus strand of NC_087158.1, from coordinate 2,475,014 downwards.
TCTCTGTCTCGCTC